>NC_041401.2:189874176-190166676 GCF_900747795.2 Erpetoichthys calabaricus | reverse complement strand
TAGATAGATAGATGGATAGACAGACACTATATGATAGATAGATAGATATGAAAAACACTATATGATTAATAGAGATAGATAGATATATAAAAAATTTTAAACAGACCTTTATTAATAATCATAACATAATTGCAGTCAACTTAACAGCCAAAATTAAACAACATTTAAAAGCAAAGTTTTCCTGCTCATACTTTAGTACCAGACATTCATTTTCCATGGAACATAAACCATCATTTACAGCCCAGTTTTCACTAAATATATCTAATTGATTAATTAGTTTAGTATAGTAGGTAAGATAGGTAGATAGATAGATATGAAAGACACTATATGATTAATAGAGATAGATAGAGTGAAAGACACAATATAATAGATAGATAGATAGATAGATAGATAGATAGATAGATAGATAGATAGATAGATAGATAGATAGACACTATATGATTAATAGAGATAGAGTGAAAGACACAATATAATAGATAGATAGATATGAAAGATACTATATGATTAATAGAGATAGAGTGAAAGACACAATATAATAGATAGATAGATAGATAGATAGATAGATAGATAGATAGATAGATAGATAGATATGAAAGACACTATATTATTAATTGAGAGAGATTGATAGATGAAAGCACTATAGCAGGCTGCAGGTTTTTGCTCCAGCCAGATTCTTAATCAGTGACAACACTTGCTAACGCTAGTCTCATTTATTAATTAGCTGGTATTTTTCCTCTTCTCTTACTCTACGTTCAGAAAAGCATAGCAGCATGATTTTTACATCTATAAGACATTTAGAAGTGCTAGTTTTGCTATCGATTTTAATGCTTAACTCTCTTTTGTTGATTTCATTATATTTTCCCCTTCCACTGTGCAGTTTCCCCCCTTGGTTGTATCTTATCACAAGCAGAGCAGACAAACAACACAGAATCATGAAAGGCTGCAACTACTTTAGCGTCAGACCCACTAATTCCTAAATAATGGATTAATTAAACAATTTTGAACACCTAGAAATGTAGAATGAAAATCAAGATGAAAATATTGTTAAAAGGAAAGGAAAAAAATGACTTTTTGATATTTTTTTACCCAACTTAGTTTTTTAATTCCTATATTGTTCCCAAAACACTGAATCTAGGAAATAACAGTTCACTTAATTAGCCCAGGAGTCCAATTAAAAACAGAAGCTGGTTGGAGCAAAAACCTGCAGCCACAGGGGGTCCCCAGGACCGAGTTTGAAAACCCCAGTAATAGACAGATACTTCACAGTAAACAGTCAGGAAATACACTATTTAATAAATGAATAGGTAGATACTAGCTAGTTAAATATTCATAAGGTGATCAGTAGCAAAAAGATCTTCTATATAAACGTCTACGTATGGAAGTGTGTGTTTCTGTCCGGCCGGGAAGTGAGCGGTGGAGTTGGGGTGGAGTGAAACTCGCTTAGCCGCTAATAACACAAGCGAGGTGAGCAGGTCAGCAAAACAAAACCTCTGAAGAAAGACAAACTCGCTTAGCCACTAATATAGCGAGGTGAACACATCAACAAAACGATATTCCTTTTGCTTTTCCTCCCACCGCTAGTACACAAGCAAGGCGAGCACATCAGGACAACGAAACCTCAGATGGAAGACAAAGTTGCTAGCTGCAGATTCGAGGCGAGTACATCGGCAAAACAAATCTTCCTAGGAGAGAGACACCCAGAGTAGTTCCTTTCAATTACCTGACATCTCTACATTTCAATTTTTTTTCTGACGATTTCAGTAGTTTCTAGGACCCTGGGCTTTTCACAGCATGTGCTTACACAGCTAATTTTAAGTGATTTGATGGGCACCATCTAGTAAAAGTGTAGATAGGGCTGGCACTATAAAGAAAACCATGAAATGGTCATTATGTAGTAAGAAGTGCCAAGGCCATAACCAGTGACAAAAGTGATTAAGTGACTGAGTACTGAGCAAAGGGTGTGATACGGTAATATTTCTGTTTCTTATGTTTAATAAAAATGCAAAAATTCCTAAAATCCTGTTTTCTCCGTGTCGTTCAGGGTATTGAGTGCTGCTTGATGATGGAAAAACGAAATTAAATAATTTCAGCATAAGGCTGCAACAGGGAAGGGACCTGAAGACTTTCTGAAGGCGCTGTTTGTAGATAGGACAGGTCTCGGCTAATAAATCCATAGATAGAGAGATAAGACACTATATACTCTAGATAATTAGTAGATGGACCTATGTAGTAAATATTTAGATAGAAAAGACAGTATATAATAAATTACTAAATTATAACACTAAATTGTAAATATTTAGATAGGAAAATAGTATGTAGCACATTTTTAGCTAGGGACAGTGCTTTATAGTGAATCATAGACTGAAAATTGTTAATAATAAATATGTAGGTAGAAAAGGCACTACAGAGTGAATGTTTACATAGATGGCAGACAGATAAGAATGGCTTTATGTACTGTATATAATAATTTACAAATGGGACATAGCAAATTGTAAATCTCTAGATAGGAAAGGTACCATGTAATAAATAGATGGATAGGTAAGGCGCTATATAGTGCATCATTGATAGGCACTAAATAGTAAACATGTACTTGAGACCGGTACTATGTAGTAAATCCCTACTTGGATAAAATGTAATTACTGTGTAGATAGCAAAGGCACTATATAGTAAGTCATAGCAAGAAGACAGTAAATAGTATACATCTAGATAGGAAAGACACTACATAGATAAGTAGCTGGGAAAGACGCTATATAGTACAAGGAAAAAGGCAATGCATAGTAAATTACTAGGTGGACCCATGTAGTAAATATTTAGATAGAAAAAACCTATATAATAAATCACTGGCCCCTAAGATAGTAAATATGCAGATAGGGAAAATAGATAGCAAGGCAAGGTCCTATATAGTGAATCATCGGCAGAAAAAAGTGACAAGTAAATATGTAGATAGGAAAGGTGCTGTGTAGTAAATCTCAAGATAGATGCCAGATAGTAAATAAATCATTAAGGAAGGTTTTATATTGTAAATCATAAGTGGAACGTAGTAAATTGTTAATGTCTAGGTACAAATATATCATTTAGTAAATAGGTAAGGCACTATATAATACACTATTACTTAGACACTATATTGTAAATATACAGATAGTAAAGGTACTATGTAGTAAATATGTAGATTATAAAGGCACTGTATAGTAAGTCATAGCAAGAAGACCGTTAATAGTAAATATCCAGATAGTAAAGATAGTAGATAGATACAGCAGGTAGTTGGCAAAGACACTATGCAGTAAAGAGATAGAGAAGACCCTATAAGGATAATGGTATTAATAAATCTTATTTTCATTTTTACAGATAATTTTGTAGTGGATATGAGCTCTTGCGTTCGTGCCTGTCCAAGCAATAAAATGGAAGTGGAAGAGAAGGGCATCAAGATGTGTAAGCCCTGCACAGACATCTGTCCCAAAGGTATGCAGCTCTTCTCCTTGAACTGACATCTTTGTCTTTCTGGAGTCCATAAGAGCAGTCCACATTTTGTTCAGTTACCCAGTGGTTTGTCATTCATTCAGTTTAACGTCACACAATATCCGTTTAGTACTGTCCACATTTACTGGTGCTGTTTAGTGAGTGAATGACTGATGGGTGTGCACGTGAATGACAGATTCACAAAGTGTGGGCAACATAAAGCTGGTGGGGTGAGGGCGGCACAGCGTTTAGTGCTGCTGCTTCATTATGGACTGAAGCTCCTGTGCCCTGTCCCTCTCTCTGTGTCTGTGTGCCTTTCCTCTGTCGCTGGACACTATGGTGTCCGTCCCACAACCCATATACGTATGTGTGAGTCCCTGCTTAAATGAAATATTACACTAAAAATCTTTATAGATTGGAATGCCTGAATGCATTATTAAAGTTCTTTTTCTCTTTTCTCCTTCACAGCATGTGATGGCATCGGGACGGGCTCCTTACAGTCTGCCCAAACTGTAGATTCCAGCAACATCGACAAGTTTGTCAACTGCACAAAGATCAACGGGAACCTCGTCTTTCTCATCACTGGCATTGAAGGGTCAGAGCTCTATTCCTTATCATCTATAAATCACACATAATGTTCAAGTTGTCCAAGTGGGCCAGTGCTGTATGTAAGATCTGGGTGGTGGCATCATCTGTTGGTCTACTGGAGTGGTCTGCCAACTGTAATGGGTCTAGTTCTTTGGGCAGTGAAGAGCATATGAAATCCTTGACTGGCCTCTTGAAACACCTCATTAGGTTGGGACAATGGTCATCCAGGCAGGCTGGGTGTGACAATGGTGGATCTTTTAAAGGATGATGGTACGACAGACCGGCTTCAAGAGAGACTAAATGTTTACACGAGGAAGTCTTCCCATAATGCCTTTTTATGACTTTCTCAACTGCCACACAGCTGATTTGCATGAGCTACATTCTTACTTCCATTTTATCTTTCCAACCACCCATCTCCCTCTCAGTCTCCCCGTGCCTTAGTACCCCTTTACCTTTTGTATAAGTAAAGACCTTTCAGGGGGCAAAATAAAAACCGTCCCAATTCCTCTTCTCCAGGACGTTCACCGTCTGAAGGCAGTTCTCTTCATCCAGTGCACAGAAGCCTGCTTACTGCCTTCTCGCCACCTAATTATGGCTGCTGGAGGGAATGAGCGCCGTTGGGGCCTAAGCGTGCGCGCCAGCCGCTCTTTATGGTTTACAGCCCTGCTGTAGATGCCGCTTCCCCAGGGGGAAGGCTGTTAATTTGCTTGTGGTTTGCACCTGCAGCCCAGTGTCCTGGACATTTAGAGTTAGATTGTCAGAATTCATTTCACCTCATGGCCAGCCAGGCGCCCAGAGCATAGTAGTGGTGGTGTGAGGTGAGGGGGAGGTCTGACCCCCATTTCACCAGTCGTGCTTAGAATTGCATGCCAAGCTCCCCCGGGGGCTGCTAGGTTTTGTTCCTTTTTTTTTCTTTAATTTAGCTTCCAGATTAGCATCTAAATTCAGGCCTGCCGCAAATCCCCCAACCCCCCAACCTCTTGACTAACTGAACACCAGTGGAACTGTTGAGACTGCACTAAAGTACCACAAATGCAATTTGTGGGCTGTCAGTCGAGACCCCCGCACAAGGAGCATTCTTGGAATTGCGTGTCAACAATAACTGCAGCCCAGGGGTCCACATCATACCCGCTCACTTAGGAGCATTTGCATGCTGTGATTGGAGAGGACCCTCATGACAGCCCTAGGCACTCGTAAGCACACAACGGAGGAACAAAACAAACACAAATGACACCTTTGCAGAAAATAACAAGACTACAGGAAGGGGTATGTACAGGGAGGACACAAGGTACATGACAAAAGAAGACAAACCCCCTCAGACTGAGTATATTGAACCTTTGCTTATCTGGTGGGGTATGGTACCACACTAAAGCTCTCCCATTACCCGATCCCCCCAACCTGACTTTAGATTTTTTTTTCTCATAACTGTGCCCTCAGGGTGAAGACCCATCCAGGGCTCACTTTTTTCCAAGACTACAAATCAGTGCATTTGCCCCAGACACACCTGGATGCTACTCCCTCTCGTGGCCATTGGCATCCTTTCACTAGTCAGTGTGCCTGGCAGTGACCAGGTTCCTGCTCCACTAAAATGGACTCATATACTTTTCAGACCCTCTAAAATCCAAAGGGTGGCACATTTGTGTTGAAGACGGTATAGCATTGCCTAGTTAACTGATGCAGATTTTAAGGCAATCCTCTAAACTCTAAATATCCACCTTCATAATAGGAGGTGTCTGCGTGTCCATCCAGTTGCTATGTCTCTGTCATTCCAATAGGTGACCTATCACAAACATGTTTAGTAATAAAATGCATTGCTATTGGCATTCCAACTGAATTGTGCGTCATGAACATTTTTAGTAGAAAAAATTGTTTGCATCTGTCCTTCCAACAGATGGCGCATCACAAACATTAACAGGGCTTGTTTGTGAATCCCATGGCATATATCAGAGATATGCATCTCTGTTGTCTTATTTTAATTTCTTATTTTGTCTGTTATTTTTCTTTTCTTCATTATGTAAAGCAGTTTGAGCTACTTTTTGTATGACAATGTGCTATATAAATAAATGTTGTTATTGATGTTATTGCATGGTGCGCTGCAAATGTTAACGCCGAGGTCTACGTTGATTACTTAGATTTCAACCCATCATGGACAGATAGCACAGCTAGTAAAAGGGTGTTTGTGTATTTGAGCGTCTGTCCGGTTACTGTGTCTCTGTCATTCCAATAGATGGCCCATCACAAACATTTTTAGTAATAAACTGCATTGCTATTGGCATTCCAACTGGATTGTGTGTCGTGAACGTTTTTAGTAGAAAAAATTGTTTGCATCTTTCATTCCAACAGATGGCGCATCACAAGCATTAACACTGTTTTTGTGAATCCCATGGCACATATCAGAGATATGCACATTGCATGGTGCACTGCAAATGTTAACGCCGAGGTCTACGTTGATGATTTCAACCCATCATGGACAGATAGCACAGCTAGTAAAAGGGAGTTTGTGTATTTGTGCATCTATCCGGTTACTATGTCTCTGTTATTCCAACAGGTGGTGCGTCAGAAACTTTTGTAGTACTAAAGTGCATCGCATTTTTTCATTTCAAAAGATGGCACATCACAAACATCTGTATTAATAAAATGCCTTGCATTTGTTATTCCAAATTTGTCATTCCAACAAATGGCGCATCACAAACGGTTCCACTGCTTTTCTGGATCAGAAGGTGGTGGATCCTCTTGGAGACAGGCGGAAGTGACATCATAGTGCTTCCTTGATGTCTTCCTCCACTCTAGAAGTATACAGGGAAGAAATGGTAATGAGTAATTGTAATGAGTGTGTCAGACTGTCTTCCTGGGTCTTTCCTGTTCACAGCTCATAAAGCAAGAGCCCTGAAGAAGCTCCCAAGAGAGGTGACCCAAAAGTTCTTGGAATGGGTCAATAGCAGGGGAGTAGGGTATGGGTATCGAATATGCCAGTAGGTATTTTGTGCTTACAGGTTTGGTTAATCAGTCTGTTAATTGGCATCATGCTAAGCTGATGGAGTGCGTATTTCTGCCGTTTATTCTGCTGTCGTGCAGGTGACTTTGACGATTTTTTTTTCCACCAATCCATCATGGTACATTTTCAAGAGACAATGATGATCCTGTTTTTCAATACTAATGGACTTGTTCATACGGAGTTTAAAACCTGTGAATAGAATGTTAATCAGTGACACCACACCGAGCTGCTGAGGCGTCAACAGGAAAGCATAAAAAAAATTAAAAAGCCAGAGACGTGCTGCACACACACAGTGAGATTTGGCACCATGACATACCACCTGGGCACATTGGCTGTTCTTGCTTTGCACCCCCAGTGCCATCACCCCCGCCTTCACCTGGAGTGCTGTGCTGTACAGACTCTCATGTCCACACCCACATATACTCATGGGAAGCCAGTTTAGAGCAGTACGGATGTGTGGCCAAAGCTGAGATACCTTCTATGTGATAGCTGCATGTTCTCCGAAGCTTTTCCAAATTTCTTTCCTCATTCAAACACATCCAGATTATACTCTGACACTGTTTGATGTTTCATTCAGAGCCAATTCTGACTTGATATGATACTGGGATAGCCTTAGTGTCTTTGTGACTCGGTCTCAGCACAGAACCAGGACATTCATGAGGCCCATTGAGGTTACCACAGCCTACTCTTGATGTTACACCATAAAGACATTATACTTGGACGTTACGATGTGGCTGGAAATCCAATCCAAGGTTTCCATTTGTGTGGCTATTTGGTCAGCAGGTATGAAATGGATTTTCTTTCAACATTTCAATCCCAGAAGACTGTTTTTGTAACAGCTGAGCCAGCAAACCGGGCTGTATAATCTAAACCTCCTTCTCTAGCAGTCACACTCACACTTTGCCTTTTTTTGTTCTTTTTTCTCTCTCTGCAATCCATAGGGATGCCTATCATAATATTGAGGCCCTGGATCCAGAAAAACTAAATGTGTTTCGGACTGTTCGGGAGATTACAGGTGAGCATGTAAGATTATATAATGAAAAGACAAATCAAATGTAAAAAATGAAAAGAAAAGAAGAGCTGCGGTGTGTTGTTTGCTGCTGTTCTCCTCACCTCTGGCATTAGTGACCTAAGTGACCACTGTGGTCAGTAGGGGGACCTGCAACAGGACTGTTTTGGATATAACAGTAAGATAAGTGTGGGGCAAATAGGTATAAGGATAAGGGGCCCCAAAAAGACTAAAAAGGGCCTTCAGTGCAGCCACCATTAATAAAAAGGAAAGACCAGAAAAGAAGGTGCAACAACAACACAGCATGAAGCCATAAATGATGAGAGTGCAGCTTTAAGATGGTCCTTTCTGAAGATCGTGACATCTTATACAGCACCTGTTCTCTGTCTAGCAAATGGAACGCTTCATAAGGAAAGCATCTTGAGAAGGTTCTGTCCGTGTAAAGGTGCCTAGGCAGTAAAACGATAAATTGGTAGCACTTACTGAATAATACATTCAGGGTGGCATACTGGTTAATACAGCACCTCACAGTTCCCTGTCCTCTCCTGTCCTGTCCTGTCCTGTCTGTCTGTCCTGTCTGTCCTGTCTGTCTGTCTGTCCTGTCTGTCTGTCTGTCTGTCTGTTATATAGTGCTTTTCATATCTGTCTGTCTATCTGTCTCTTAGATAGATAGATATGAAAAGCACTATATAACAGACAGACAGACAGTGCTTTTCATATCTATCTATCTATCTATCTATCTATCTATCTATCTATCTATCTATCTATCTATCTATCTATCTATCTATCTATCTATCTAGTTTATTACCTTTTTATAAATTGCTCAAAAAAATTAAAGGTGCACTTCTTAATCTGAGTATAGCATCAAGTCAGTGACACTTGTGGGCTATTGATCTGGTCAGTTAAGTAGCAGAGGGGCTTGTTCATCAGTTTCAGCTGCTTTGGTGCACTAGAGGGGTAACAATGAGACGACCCCCAGAACAGGAATGAATGGTTTAACAGGTGAAGGGAGGCCACTGACATTTTTCCCTCCTCATCTGTTTTGTCACTCGTTTTGCATTTGGCTACGGTCAGCGTCACTACTGGTAGTATGAGGCCATACCTGGACCCTACAGAGGTGGCACAGGTAGTCCAACTTCTCCAGGATGGCACATCAATACTTGGCATTGCCAGAAGGTTTGCTGTGTCTCCCAGCACAGTCTCAAGGGCATGGAGGAGATTCCAGGTGACAGACAGGCAGTTACTCAAGGAGAGGCGGACAGGGCCCCTCGTAGAAGGTCCTTAACCCATCAGCAGGACCCACTGCTATCTGCTCCTTTGGGCAAAGAGGAACAGAATGAGCACTGCCAGAGCCTACAAAATGACCTCCAGCAGGCAGGCCACTGGTGTGAATGTCTCTGACCGAACAATCAGAAACAGACTTCATGAGGGTGGCCTAAGCGCCCGACGTCCTCTAGTGGGCCCTGTACTCAATGCCCGCCCGACACCATGGAGCTCAATTGGCATTTGCCATAGAATACCAAAATTGGCAGGTCCACCTCCGGCACCCTGTGCTTTTCACAGATGAGAGCAGGTTCACCCTGGGCACATGTGACAGACATAAAAGGGTCTGGAGAAGCCGTGGAGAACGTTATGCTAGCTGTTACATCGTTCAGCATGACCGGTTTGGTGGGGGGTCAATGACAGTCACAGCGCTATATAAATGCAAAGAATTATTATTATTATTATGGTCAATCTGGGGAGGCATATCCATTGAGGGACGCACAGACCTCTACAGGCTAGACAACGACACCTTGACTGCCATTAGGTATCGGGATGAAATCCTTGGCCCCATTGTCAGACCCGATGCTGGTGCAGTGGCTCCTGGGTTCCTCCTGGTGCACATCAATGCCCACCCTCATGTGGTGAGAGGATGAAGGAATTGATACCATTGACACCCCCCAACTCACTCACCTGACCTCAATCCAATAGAACACCTCTGGATGGGACATTATGTTTGGGTCCATCCAACACCTCAGCCTGTCCAGGAGCTCAGTGATGCCCTGGTCCAGATCTGGAAAGAGATCCCCCAGGACACCATCTGTCATCCCTTTAGGACGTTGTAAGGCATGGGGGGGTGCATACAAACTACTGAGTACGATTTGGAGTTGCGGCAATGAAATTTTGGCAAAATGGACTCACCTGCCAGCCTGCCGCATCATTTTTTCCCTTTGTCCCTCTGTCGGTTGATCATTTTCATGTCCGTCCTTTTGTTCCTCACACATCACCATATCAGTCCATATCAGTAGAGATAGCCAGCAGGATACGCTTCTCCCATTGAGATCTGATGTGTTCTCAAAGCGTTCCTTTCATTTTTTGAGCAGGTTATTTATCGGTCTGTCAGGAAGTTGTGCTTCAGCTTCGAAAAAGCACCTCAGTAGTTTAGACACGGGACAGTAAAAAGCAAAGGCGACTCCCTGCATGCCCCAGAAATAAAGCGCCTTGAGGTGTTTGCTACAAACAGGGTGGCATGTGGATCAAAGCTGTGCCTCTCAAACCACATGTCCCAGTCCCAGTCCCAGTCCCAGTCTGGCCACTCTCTGTGTGGAGTTGACATGTTCTTCCTGTGTTTATGTGGGATTTTCTTTACATTCTTTGTCTTTCCTCCCACATTTCAAGTTAGTTGGCAATTCTAAGTTTGTCAGGTGTAAGTGAGTGTGTGCCTGGTGCCCATCTGAGGTTGTTTCCCACTTTGTGCTCTAGGATTGTCCCTGACTTCCACTGAATAATCTAAATTAGATAACAGAGAGTTGTGTGAAATTCTGTCATGTGCTGATCAACATGCAGCAGGTCTCCCCTCTCCAGCGCCACGATTACTGAGTTGAATTAGATTATCTCGAATATTCTGTCTTCCTTGCCTTAAACAGCTCCCTGTATGGCTGTACCAGGATACTGATGGCATGAATTCACAGGATTTAATGCTACTATCATAACTATTTTTTCACATATTTGGGAATTTCGTTAGTGCCGTAATGGAGGGCCAGATTAGTGAGCCACTGCGATATCTCCACCAATCAGTCAATCATACAGGACCCTTCACAGATTACATCAACACAAGGGTCTTTACAGAGCAAACAAACGTCCAAATGAAAAGTGTTTAAAGTAAAATATGAAATCACAAGAAAGCAAAGTTTGAAGGGTCAGAGGGCGGCAGCTCTCCCGGTGTCCCAGTTCCAGCCTGGCCACTGCCTGTTCTCGTCATGTCTCTTATCAGCCTTTCCTTGTGCCATTTTGGTTTATTCTTCCACTTTCTCAGGTCTTCCCAGTCAGGTTAGGAGTAAGGAGTAAGTGAGTTGGCCGAACCCTGCATACCCTTGAACCCAAGGCTGTGCAGCTATGAGGCACAAATGCTAACCACCAGGCCACTAACCCATCCTTCAAACTTCATTTTCTTGTAAATGCCCTTGCTCTGGCTGATTTCACGGTTTAGCTTGGCACTCGAAATTGTACTCTGGTTTGCTGCATAAAGTGTCTTGCGAGGAGTGCCATTTAATAAATGGACTGATTGATTTATTGATTCGGCTGTTACAGTGCCCCTCTCACCTGCCCACCTCTTCACTACCGGCACTTGGGAATACATCCCAGTGAAGAAAAAAAATAAAACTTTCTTCTCCCAATTCCTGTTAATTGTCATTTCAAAGGAAGGGTCCTACACCCTTTTACCACCATGACACCCAAGGCTTGAGTTCACGTGACTCTTTATAGCTTCTGGTGATGTCTGGAAAGAAGGAGCAGATCTGGAAACACATGAGAAGTTAGCATGTCAAGCTCACATGTCAGTAGACATCTGAACACTAATGGTCACACTGCGAGGGGTGTTCAAATTGATATAACAGGCACCATTGATCTAATCCCAGGCAGCGAAAAAAAAAAATGTGGAAATCTTTCCAACTGGACGCTTTGAAGTCTCCAGGAGGTAATGTTTTATTCCAAAGCCATCACAACATGGCCCCCAGCCAGTCTTCTATAAAAGAAAAAAATACCGTAGTGCATGTGCGGAGCAGCACTTGAATAACGGGCACAAGCAGGGCTGAATCATGGGATAAGAGACCACTCGGAGCCCTGTGTGTGCGCACGTGTGTGTTTTGTATGTTATACGTGTGTACATATTTATACTAACAATCAAAGGTTTTAGGACACCCATATTTTTCAAGTTTTTATTGAAATGTAAGCAGTTCAAGTCCAGTGAATAACCTGAAATGGTACAAAGGTGTCGTGGACTGAGCGTGCCAAAGCACTAAATCCTAAAAATTTCAAAAGCCCTTCCAAAAATTGTCCACTAGAGGAAGATATCACCATCATACCCCGGCTAGTAATGAGGTCTCACAACAACAACAATTCATTATAGTGCCACTATCACGTAAGGAATGCCTTGAACAGGCCCTGTTTGTTTGACAGCCCTACAGCCTTGACTTCTTAAGGGGTCAACAAGAATCCCTGAAAATAAAACTTGTCGGGGAAAAAAAAAACTCAAGAAAGGCAACTCATAGAGAGACCCCCTTAAAGATATGTTGGGTGTGCCGTGGGCGTCAAAAAATGGGGTAAATACAAGACACAAAACAGAACACAAGTAATCCTCGATGGCCAATCTATCATGACCACCTCAGAAATACAATACTATAATTAAAGTACTTAGTAGGCACAGACAACCGCGACAACTTTCAGTATCTTTATAAAATAAAGAATTTATTCTCAACACCACGCCCAGTAACAAAAAGAAGTTCTGTGGAGCACAAAAGTCAAGAGAGGCTTCCTGAAGCAAAGGCAATGAAAGTCTAATGAAGTCCTAGCACAGAAATCCAAGGCAAGTTCAAAAAACAGAGCAAAAGATCAAAAATCGAGAGATACAATAATGGAAAGAAATAACAATTAACAGAAGTAAAGTCACCGCACCTCAGCACATTCGAAATGAACCGTCAGGAACTGCGGGAGACCCTCCCCTTTTATAGAGCAGAGGGCGGTTCATGGCGATGATTGGCAGGTGGCTCCACCCACAACATACATGGAACATAACAAAGAAGAAACCAGAAAGAAAGAAGGGTGCACTTGAATAACATAAATAATATATCAAAAATTAACAAATTAGAAAAGAAAAACATGAAATTGAACCCCAACCAGGGCAGGAACCCTGACTGAGACATGACAGATGATCTAGGATAAACTGACAGAGGTTTGAAAAACAAAAAAGTACAAGTTACTGGAAATGACGTTATGGCCTGTCCCAAGGCTCACCCTGTGTTCTGCGGAGAAGAGGGAGAAGGTGATTTAGGACCAATTTTACCCCAGCCCTTCATCCTGTGTATATGTAATAAAGGGGTAGGGACCCCGATATACTGTAGGTGTACTGGTGCTTAGGACCCAAAGGCTAGAAAGGGCCCTCAGAGCACTTGGTCAACTCATCTAGAAAGCTTATCTATCTATCTATCTATCTATCTATCTATCTATCTATCTATCTATCTATCTATCTATCTATCTATCTATCTATCATATAGTGCCTTTCCTATCTATCTATCTATCTGTCTGTCTGTCTGTCTGTCTGTCTGTCTGTATCTTGTATAGTGCCTTTCATGTCTGTCTATCTATCTATCTATCTATCTATCTGTCTGTCTGTCTGTCTGTCTGTCTGTCTGTCTGTCTGTCTGTCTGTCTGTCTGTATCTTGTATAGTGCCTTTCATGTCTATCTATCTATCTATCTATCTATCTATCTGTCTGTCTGTCTGTCTGTCTGTCTGTCTGTCTGTCTGTCTCTTATATAGTGCCTTGTCTCTCTGTCTGTCTGTCTGTCTGTCTCTTGTATAGTGCCTTTCATATCTATCTATCTGTCTGTCTGTCTGTCTGTTATATAGTGCCTTTCATGTCTGTCTATCTGTCTGTCTGTCTCTTATATAGTGCCTTTCATATCTATCTATCTATCTATCTATCTATCTATCTATCTATCTATCTATCTATCTATCTATCTATCTAGTGCCTTTTCTATCTATCTATCTATCTATCTATCTATCTATCTATCTATCTGTCTGTCTGTCTGTCTGTCTGTCTGTCTGTCTGTCTGTCTGTCTGTCTGTCTGTCTCTTGTATAGTGCCTTTCATGTCTATCTATCTATCTATCTATCTATCTATCTATCTATCTATCTATCTATCTATCTATCTGTCTGTCTGTCTGTCTGTCTGTCTGTCTGTCTGTCTCTTATATAGTGCCTTTCATGTCTATCTATCTATCTATCTATCTATCTATCTATCTATCTATCTATCTATCTATCTATCTATCTATCTATCTATCTATCTATCTATCTATCTATCTGTCATATACGCACCACCCTGGTGACCCCATATAATTGCGGAGCCCTCTCCTCAGATGCAGTTTCTCATTCAAACTAACTCAAGATGGCACATCTTCCAGTCTTAACTCCTTCTGGCAGAATGAGGCGGGTCCAGGAGGCCGGACGTCAGTGGTGGTACAGCCATTGATCTTCTCATCTGCAGAGGGAGGAGGAGAAAGGACATTATCACACAGCGCCATCCCCTGCAGCAACAAGGAATTACAGTCACTAGAGCCCTTAAGCTGTCCCCAGTGCGCACTCATGTGACACTAGTCTACGTCAAATTCTTAGATTAAACTTCTTCTTGGTGGCTCCAATTTAATACTTTTCTGATAAACACATCACATTTATGGCATATTTATCTATTTGGAATATTCTATTTGTCTATTACGTTCAGTAATTTTATTATTCAGGCTGTTGAAATTTTTTTGGTGATTTATTTGGTAAATCTAGGAGGTTCTTAGCAGTTTAAAAAAGCTGAAAGTCTGTACATTTTGTTAAAAGAGAAATATTTAGGAGATAAGAAATGTGAGATTCCATCCTGAAAAGAGCTTTTACTAGCAAAACAAAAGAGAAGTTTTACAAGAGTCATATGAGAAGCCGGAGTGGGACCATCTTGAGAAAGGGGCTTGTAATTTCTTTGCTCAGCCACCCCACTTTTTATTTGGACATGTTGAATCTTTGTTGTTGGCCCCCAGCCGTCTCTTTACCATTTTGATGCCTGAAGAACCTTTCCTGTTTCATAGGTAGCGTGGCACAGTGCTTAAGAGTTTACTTCAAATGTTGGGATTGTGTGTTCAAATCCCACTACTAACACCATGTGTGACCACGAGCAGGTCACCTCACATGGCTGTGCTCCAATTGGCAAAGCAAAAGAAACGTAGCTAACTGTATCTGAAATGTTGTACGTCACCTTGGTTAAACGTGTCTGCCCAGTAATCGTAATGAGGTTAAGTAAAGAAACTGGTTTAAGGAAATGAAAACACACATCAGCAGAATTTCTTAAAACTGGAATTCTCAGTCCATCATCGTCCCAGCCTGTATGACTGATGTGTTAAGTTCAACTACAATTGTCTGTCTGACCCCATTTTTTGTATTTTGCAGGGTATCTGAACATCCAGTCCTGGCCGAAAAACATGTCCGATTTCAGTGTATTCTCCAACCTGGCGACCATAGGAGGCCGAGTTCTCTACAGGTGACTTTCAAACAGATGACAGCCTGGCCGTTCTGAATAAAGTTTACTAAGCTCAGTAGGAGATGAACGCGCTCGGTAATTGATTGAGTGCTGAAAGCACCATCAGAGGAGGTTGTAAATAGCAGATTCAGAGGCAGTGAAATGTTCCATTGGGACAATAATGAAAATTTACAATTCCTTTTAGAAGCACATAGAGCACACATATCATCATTTATTGAGCATGAGTGTGTCGTTTATTAAAGCCTTGTACAGCTTATTCTTATTAACAAAGCCGATTGTACAATATGACTGATGGCACAGCTCGATGTCTGTCTGCCTCGACTGAGTGGCACAGTGACGTCGTCGCACTCGGTAAAAGTGAACGCTACTGCCGGACATTGAAGCTCTTTTCATCTTTAAACTGCACTTATTATGGAGGTGGCGTTGGGAGTAAGTCAGACTATAATGAGAAGGTGCTGTGGATTCGTCTCTTTTTACTCAGTCAATCAGTCGGCTGTTTCATAGCAGTCACGTCCACATCAAAGGGCAAGAAGCCAGGCGGCTGTCCTACTTGTTATTTATTCAATGATTCCTTCATGCGTGCATGCATTATTCAGTGGGCACAAAGATGTGCTCCACTGGTCAACACCAAAATTCTTCTCCCAGTCTCCTTTTGCATTATGTGCAGCATCTAATAAAGCTCTTAGATTTTACTGTTTGTTTTCTAATGAGCATTTCCTTCTCTCCTTTGATATTCTTTCTCGATTTTTTGGCAGCGGGATCTCATTGCTGATTTTGAAACAACAGTGGATTTCATCTCTTCAGCTGCAGTCCCTTCAGGAGATCAGTGCAGGAAATGTCTACCTGACAGACAACCACCTCCTCTGCTACTACCACACCATCAACTGGACCAGCCTGTTTAGGACCAACTCCCAGAAGTCCATCATCCGCAACAACCGCAACCCCAGCAACTGCAGTGAGTCAGGGCCTTACAGACGATGATGAGTCTGTGGCCTATATAGCGCCTTTCACAGCACAAATCTATTTATCGATGCATCTGCCCATGTTCTACATAGTTCCTTTGGCATATACAGGTGCTGGTCATAAAATTAGAATATCATGACAAAGTTGATTTATTTCAGTAATTCCATTCAAAAAGTGAAACCTGTATATTAGATACATTCATTACACACAGACTGATGTATTTCACATGTTTATTTCTTTTAATGTTGATGATTAGAACTGACAACTAATGAAAGTCCCAAATTCAGTATCTCGGAAAATTAGAATATTGTGAAAAGGTTGAATATTGAAGACACCTGGTGCCACACTCTAATCAGCTAATTAACTCAAAAGCCTTTAAATGGTCTCTCAGTCTAGTTCTGTAGGCTACACAATCATGGGGAAGACTGCTGACTTGACAGTTGTCCAAAAGACGACCATTGACACCTTACACAAGGAGGGCAAGACACAAAAGGTCATTGCTAAAGAGGCTGGCTGTTCACAGAGCTCTGTGTCCAAGCACATTAATGAGAGGTGAAGGGAAGGACAAGATGTGGTAGAAAAAAGTGTACAAGCAATAGGGATAACCGCACCCTGGAGAGGATTGTGAAACAAAACCCATTCAAAAATGTGGGGGAGATTCACAAAGAGTGGACTGCAGCTGGAGTCAGTGCTTCAAGAACCACCACACACAGATGTATGCAAGACATGGGTTTCAGCTGTCGCATTCCTTGTGTCAAGCCACTCTTGAACAAGAGACAGCATCAGAAGCGTCTCGCCTTTGGACTGCTGCTGAGTGGTCCAAAGTTATGTTCTCTGATGAAAGTAAATTTTGCATTTCCTTTGGAAATCAAGGTCCCAGAGTCTGGAGGAAGAGAGGAGAGACACAGAATCCACGTTGCGTGAGGTCCAGTGTAAAGTTTCCACAGTCCGTGATGGTTTGGGGTGCCATGTCATCTGCTGGTGTTGGTCCATTGTGTTTTCTGAGGTCCAAGGTCAACGCAGCCGTCTACCAGGAAGTTTTAGAGCACTTCATGCTTCCTCCTACTGACAAACTTTATGGAGATGCAGATTTAGTTTTCCAACAGGACCTGGCACCTGCACACAGTGCCAAAGCTACCAGTACCTGGTTTAAGGACCATGGTATCCCTGTTCTTGATTGGCCAGCAAACTCGCCTGACCTTAACCCCATAGAAAATCTATGGAGTATTGTGAAGAGGAAGATGCAATACGCCAGACCCAACAATTCAGAAGAGCTGAAGGCCGCTATCAGAGCAACATGGGCTCTCATAACACCTGAGCAGTGCCACAGACTGATCGACTCCATGCCACGCCGCATTGCTGCAGTAATCCAGGCCAGAGGAGCCCCAACTAAATATTGAGTGCTGTACATGCTCATACTTTTCATGTTCATACCTTTCAGTTGGCCAACATTTCTAAAAATCCTTTTTTTGCATTGGTCTTAATTGATATTCTAAGTTTCCGAGATACTGAATTTGGGACTTTCATTAGTTGTCAGTTATAATCATCAACATTAAAAGAAATAAACATTTGAAATACATCAGTCTGTGTGTAATGAATGAATCTAATATACAAGTTTCACTTTTTGAATGGAATTACTGAAATAAATCAACTTCGTCATGATATTCTAATTTTATGACCAGCACCTGTATCTGTCTATGTCCTGTATAGTACCATTCCTATTTATGTAAATATTATATTGTGCCTTTCCTATGGCAAATACCTACTTACCTACATTGCTTTCACATCAATTTACAGTATGTTCCATATAGTGCCTTTTGCATTTGCTTAACTACTGTAAGTAGCCATCATTTAGTACCTTTAGCCCTATCTATCTATCTATCTATCTATCTATCTATCTATCTATCTATCTATCTATCTATCTATCTATCTATCTATCTATCTATCTATCTATCTATCTATCTATCTATCTATCTATTGTGGACGAAAGTTGAGAACAACCACGGGGGACAAAAGCACCAATTTAAAATAAAAAGCAATTTCTTTATTCTTGGTGAGAAGAGAGGCTGCCCGCCTGCCACCTCAAGTTGCTACAGACAGGTCAGATCAGACAACCTACTCAAAAAAGGAAGTTAGCTCAGTTTTATACCAGTTTGTTCACTAAACAAAAAGAGGAAGTATGTCAGTTCAATTTGAGGTCACGCAGAGTTTGCAAGTAGCTTAAGATGACACATTAAATCAGTACGTGCAGAAGTACACGGTAGTAACTATAGACCCATCTCTAATCTTCCATTTCTTTCTAAAGTTCTCGAAAAAATAGTTGCAGTACAACTTCATGATCATCTCAAATTGAATAACCTATTTGAAAAGTTTCAGTCTGGTTTTCGCCCTGGCCATAGCACCGAAACAGCCCTGGTCAGGGTCACTAACGACCTTCTGATGTCAGCAGATACTGGTTCTCCTTCTTTACTCATTCTCCTTGACCTGACAGCTGCTTTTGATACAATTGATCATAATATTCTTCTTCACCGTCTGCAATACACCATTGGACTTTCAGGAAATGTTCACAATTGGTTTACATCTTATTTCACCGGTAGAACTGAGTATGTCGCCCTTGGCAGCACAAAATCTCACACCCACAACGTCACCTGTGGTGTCCCACAGGGCTCTGTGTTAGGCCCCATCCTTTTCATTATTTACATGCTCCCCCTTGGAAGTGTCATTAGCAGACATGGTCTATCTTTCCATTGCTATGCCGATGACACCCAGCTTTATCTTAGGACTACCACCACCTCCTCTGCTGCTCCTCTGCCAACATCTACACTGACTTATTTGTTTGGAGGAAATAGAGGCATGGATGAGGCTTAATTTCCTTCAGCTGAACAGATCTAAAACAGAAGCCATTTTAGTTGGCACACCACACCATCTTTGTTCTTCTACCATCACCAGTATCACTTTCTCTGGTCAAAACATTCCTCTTTCTACATTGGTTACCAATTTGGGTGTTCAAATGGACTCTCAACTCACTTTTGACACCCACATTAAACATCTCTGTAAGTCATCTTTTTACCATCTCAGGAACATTGCTAAACTTCGTCCAACACTTACCCTGGCAGATGCAGAGAGGCTTGTCCATGCCTTTGTCTCGTCCAGGCTGGATTACTGTAATGCGCTCCTCATTGGGATTCCTGGCAAGAGTATCCAGAGACTCCAGTACATTCAGAACAGCGCTGCCAGGATCCTGATGAGGGTGCGAAAACATAGCCACATCACTCCTATCTTGAAAACCCTTCACTGGCTCCCTGTACCAGTTAGAATAGAGTACAAGGTTTCCCTCCTTACCCACCAGTGCATTTATGGATCTGCTCCCCTGTATTTACAGGAACTCCTTATCCCTCACACTTCCTCACACACCCGCCGTTCTTCAAGTTCCCAGAACTAAGCTTAGCAGTATGGGTGATAGGACCTTTTCTTCGGTGGTGCCGAGGCTGTGGAATTCTCTTCCTGACTACCTGAGAGCCCCACAGTCGACTGATGTTTTTAAACGAAACCTAAAAACCTATCTTTTTAGAAAGACATTTTGTTAAATTATTTTTTATAGATTATCTTGTTTGTTAATTTATTTTTATTTTGTAGCACTTTGAGATTGTTAAATATAAAGCACAATATAAGTAAAATTTATTATTATATTATTATTATAGCACTAGGAGCCCCATTACGCAAGTCTGCAAATTAAACTCATAAATAATTGTTTTCATTGAGAATAGTTATTTTTATTTTCAATCATGAACACAATAAAAGAAATGTAATTAGAATGTTTCCATCGCGTCACATTTCAGTGTATAATTGAAAAGAAATGTAATTTAAGTTTGACAAATTATTCATGTCTGCAATATCGTCCTAAATCAATGTTAAATGAAGGTGTATAGTCAATTTAATATTTTAAACATACCGTAAATGTAAAGAACACAACAACACACTTTCATTGACTTCCATATACTGTAACGTCTCTTGGTTTTGTCACTTCTTCGTAAGTTCATTTGGTGGCCTGCCGTTTGTCCTCTTTTTCCGGTACGTCGGCCATCACACTAACATCTCCTCGTCCCTGATGCCTTCTTTCCATGTCCTTGAGATCCTGATGGACTTTTCCACTCAGCTCTTCACTCACCTCTCTGGGATTTTCAGGGACATTTTCCAAATGAAGAATCAAAAAGTAAACATTTTAGACTCCTGTTGCCACCCCAGTTTCTTAAACATAGCTAATTAACGTTTCTCAGTTTCTTAAGAATTTGGATTTTTGTTTTTACATTAAAACTTAGAAATTACTTCTTTGAATTAATGAACCCAAGCTTCTTGTTCCAGGTCGCTGATTGCACAAAAAAAGAGGCCAACATGGACGTGCTCAGCTGATTTTTGTAAACGCCTTTATTTAAGGACCAGATGTCAGCATGTTTGCTGTTTATTGAATAAAATAACTGGTTTGGTTTAAGCGTAGATTTTAATATTAGGAAATATTAAATTCAAACAAATCATCATTAAAATAAGTGACATTTAATTAATTAAAGTCAGTGGAATGGTGAGGATGAGGGGAGTAGAGTTGGCGAAGGTGGATGAGTTTAAATACTTGGGATCAACAGTACAGAGTAATGGGGATTGTGGAAGAAGAGAGTGCAGGCAGGGTGGAGTGGGTGGAGAAGAGTGTCAGGAGTGATTTGTGATAGACGGGTATCAGCAGGAGTGACAGTGAAGGTCTACAGGACGGTAGTGAGACCAGCTCTGTTATATGGGTTGGAGACGGTGGCACAGGAGACAGAGCTGGAGGTGGCAGAGTTAAAGATGATAAGATTTGCATTGAGTGTGGCGAGGATGGACAGGATTAGAAACGAGGACATTAGAGGGTCAGCTCAGATTGGATGGTCTGGAAACAAAATCAGAGAGGTGAGATTGTGTTGGTTTGGACATGTGCAGAGGAGAGATGAGGGGTATACTGAGAGAAGAGTGTTAAGGATAGAACTGCCAGGTCAGAGGAGAAGAGGAAGGCCTAAGAGGAGGTTTATGGATGTGGTGAGAGAAGACATGCAGGTGGTGGGTGTGACAGAGCAAGATGATGAGGACAGAAAAATATGGAAGAAGATGATCCGCTGTGGCAACCCCTAATGGGAGCAGCCAAATGAAGAAGAAGAAGGTGTAAAAATGAAGCTTCACGATTCAGCTTTCAAAGTATAAAAATCTGGTGGGCCCAAAAGAAATTATCCAAAGCTCAAAACACTTTCTAACTTGCCATAACTGGCTTAACAATTCAGGATGAATAACAAAACAAGAGCAAAAATCAAAAAGTTCTGCCCATAAGAAGCAAACTTACAAAGAGTAAACCAGTAATCAAAACCCAATAATCAAAAGGCAGAATCAGAAATCCAAAATGTGGCCAACAACCCAAGCAAACACTGCTAATGCCCAGAACTGAAGATTACATGGAAGGTTTAGAGCAGACACTGGTCTTCTGATAAATGCAGCAAGTTGCTGGAGATGTTCTACCAGTCCGTAGTAGCCAGCGTGGTGTTCTACACCATGGAATTCTGGGGGTAGAAACCTGAGCTCAAAAGAAGCAAAATGCCCAAAGAAACTTCTCAGGAAAGGCTGCGCCATCACAGGACCAACCCTGGACACCCTGGAGGATGTTGTGGAAAAGAAGGATGATGGCAAAATTGGATGCCATCATGAAAAGTCCCCTCCAGGAGGCGCTGTCTTGGCGCTCCTATAGCCACAGGGTCATTCCAGCATGGTGTGTGCTAAGAAGCTCCTCTGGGGGTCTTTTCTTCCAACTTCTGTCACACAATTCAGTGCTTCCTCCTGACGTCCCAGACATCTCAATGTTGATACTCTTTAAAGTTCATTTTGTAACTTCTGCATGATATAAATGTATTATTTGTTGATTGTATTGTTTGTCCTTCAAGTCTGCATATCTTTCATTGTTTTTTATTTCTGCTGCTGTAAGCATCTAAATTTACACTTGGGATTAATAAACTTTATCTAATCTAACCTTAAATAACGTGCTTTGGGGTACACTTGAAGACCCTCAATGCACAGAGGTGAGGAAAGGGGCCACGGAAAAAGTAAAAGTAATACAAAAACAGGAATGAAGAAGAACAGGGGAGCAAGTGAAGAGTACAAAATGTACAAGAAATGAAAAACTCCGTCGACGGGATAGGAACCCGTTCTGTTTCGGAAGCCACACTGGGACTGTTTGGACTCCGTTCTTCCAGACTGTTCCACTCAGTGAGCAATCCCAGATGTTAGCTTAGAAATGGATCCCCTGTTAATAAATGTGGATCAGCTGTTCCAACTCTAACACTGAATTGGTCCTTAATGGACTCTGTGTTGATGCTGTTCATCTATGTATGTCAGCTCTTCACATTTCAGGTTTCTTAATGGAGACCTCGGCCCCCCAGCTCTTTTACGACTTTGCTAAAAGGACACGTTTAATTGCACACATTTTCACAATGTTTTGACTTTGGCATCCAAGCCAGCCTTTTATCCTTTGGTCTATAAATGCCGAAATGATCCTGAGGGTCCAGTCACTGTCCAGATGGCAGACATGCCCCCTTTTTATTGCTTCAGTTTATTGAACTTTTGATTAATGAAATGTTTTCAATCTTCTTTCAGCTGCCGAGAAGATGGTGTGCGACCCCTTGTGTTCTGACCATGGCTGCTGGGGTCCTGGTCCAGACCAGTGTCTCTTTTGCCGATACTTCAGCAGAGGGAAGACCTGCATTGAGTCGTGCAATCTTTACGAAGGGTACGTTCTGAGCCCTTGATTACTGTGTCTACTTGTTTCCAGAGTACCTGCGCTTAATGGTGTGTGAACGTGTTCTTATATTTCATCGGGGTAACAAAATGTAACTATTTTTTGTCACATCAATCAATACAGATTAATTTCCATACAGATAATTTCCGTGCCCACATTTAAATATCTAATCAGACATCTTGTGAGGGTTTGAAAAGACACACGATTTAAATTCACAATCCACCTTAATAAAAGGAAAAGTGAGGACCTGAGTAGACCTGAGTATCCCAAACCTTTGACTCCTGCTTTTTAGAGTTACACTTCCCAGCTTACAGCTCCACTTCTGGTCACCATCAGGATGAATTAGGGTTGACTTTGTCCTTCTCTTCTCTTATCTCAAGACCCCCAAGCTATTTATTAGAAAGAAAGTTGAATCTTTTATTCACTAAATATAGAATAACATTAATCTACCAGAAGCTGAGCGAATGGATTACCATAACAATGCAACCTAGAAGAAGAGCAGTTCTTCACACTAGGACTCTGGGCGTTCATTGTGCCTCAATATCAGGTGGCTCTTTCATTCTTCATGGTCCCTGAGCGGATGTTGATGGAAGGGCAGAAATAAGCAACTGTTGACGTGTCCCCATATTTAAGCCAGCCTTACTGCAGCCACTGGACCAATGGGGAGCTGTCGTTTAAGGGCCAACTCCCTTTTCCTGTGCTCTGACTATATACCTCTGGACCAATCCTGGCTAGGTACAGCTTATGTTCTTGAACCTTCTACCAATCCGTGTTCCACCGTGGGCTAAGGCAAAATGTGTCTCTTGTCTTCTTCATGTCTGCAGCCTGTGCTACTATGGCTGCTCATGCGGGCTCACATTCCCCTTTTCTCTTGCCTGGATGGATTCTGTGGTTTTGAGAGTAAAGCAAGTTGCACTATTTATGAGATCATACTTTTTCTAATAAATTATTTTTCACTGCAGACATATATTCCTAATCTTTATTAATCAAATATAGAATATTAGCTCCTAGAAACCATGGATTCTGGCACTGCAATCAATCAATCAATCAATCAATCAATCGCATTGGTTGTGTGTTACCAGCTAAGTGAGGTTCTCTTTCCTCAGGGGTTTCGTTTTGATGATGTGCTCGACTCACTTGTGTATTAGCGGCTAAGCGAGGTTCTCTTTCCTTGGCGATTTTGTTTTGCTGACATTCTCTCCTCCATTGACTATCAGCGGCTAAGTGAGGTTCTCTCACCTCGGTGGTTTCATTTCGCCGATGTGCTCAACTCACTTGTGTATTAGCAGCTAAGCAAGCTTCTCCTTCCTTGGCGATTTTGTTTTGCTGACATTCTCAACTCTGTTGTCTATCAGCGACTAAGCGAGTTTTTCTCACCTCAGAGGTTTCATTTCGCCGATGTGCTCGACTCACTTGTGTATTACCAGCTAAGCAAGGTTCTTTTTCCTCAGCGATTTCATTTTGGCGACAGAGTCCCTTTCTTTGAGCTTCATGCTCCTAGCCTCGCACTTCCTGGGCCGGACAGACAGACAGACAGACACACTTCCACGCGTAGACAATTATGTATAAGATACTATAACATGTAAAATAACACACCAAAAATTGCTCAAAAGTTCACCTCAAAGTCCAAACGTCCATCCTCATTACAGGCGGTGATGGACTGTGGTGTCTTGTCCAGTGTGCGATTCTATGTTATGTTTTTGGGGGGAGGGGGTGGGCATGAGCCCTGGATTCTTCCAAATTCATTTTTTTGAACAAATAGATGAACTTGAATAGACTACAGTTAAACGGACCACTGATTATGCTGATTGGATAAACTCCTGCCCCCGACAATTGTAAATTTGCTTTAGGTGGGCTCATCGAATGAACAGATGGGTTGAATGGATCTTGATGGATGGCATAGTTGCCACACAAGTGGGGCCTGCCTTGCGTCTGGTAGCCCACCTCCTTATGTCCTCTTGACCCAGTGTTGGAATAACTGAGTTGTGGTAATAAACGAATGGGAACTAATCAGGGGCCACATCCAGATGTTCTCCTCGTAAGTCCACTCTTGATTTGGTCTTCAATATGGCAACCATAAGTGATAATGTGGCACTGCAGTTTTAATTGATAAGGTACACAATGACTAGGCTGGAAATGGTTCTGTGCAGAGAGTCATGGAGTATTGGCTAGAAGAACAAAATAGATACAGTAGAATATAAGACAATACAAGAAACAATTCTGTGGGTAATTACTGTAACTATATATAAATAAGAACCTTTTGGTTCAAAAACTAATTCCACAAGATAAAAGCAAACAACAATGTACTTTCACATCTATGGCATAAATGAGATAAACAATAATTAATTTTAATTAATTTTCTTTCCAGAATGGCAATGCATTTTAATTAAAAGGCAACATTGCCATATGATGCACTTTGTAAAATAACATTTGCTTTAATCCGTCATCATAGGAATGTTGAGGTTTTACAGTGGAGGAGTAAAAGGGACCTGTAATCCCACCACTTCGCTACCAAACAGCAGCACCACACCAGCCAGGAGGTGGCGATGCCCTTGATGTGATGGAAGTGGGTGAGGCTTCGCCAGCACTGGCGCGTCTTCACATAGTGGCCTCTGAGGTTACGTACTGTAGTGGTGATGGCGTCTGCAAAACTGTTTTCAAATAATGTCGCTCAGTTACATTTGTAGACGTCGTACATGACAAAGCTGATTCATTATTTAAATTAAACGAAGCATCAAATGCCAGCATTGCTTCTCTTGTGCCTAACTATAAAATTGGCCTGGTTTACAAAAAAAAGAAAAAAAAACTTAAAATGCATGAGCTCTCATTTAAAGAAATACTGAATTATTGTTTTTTTTTTCTTTTTATTTATTGTGCTTGTGCTTATGTGTGTGTGTGTATATACAGTATATATATATATATATATATATATATATATATATATATATATATATATATGGTTGAAATAGTTTACTGTCAAATAAATGCAAAGAGTACGCGACACGTGTTTCGCCCTCATTCTGGGCTTATCAGGCGTACACACTCCACTGCACTCTCTCTCGGGAATCGAACATCGGACGTCAGCGCCAGAGGCGATGCCCCTAACGTTGCGCCACGGCGTGTGGTTCGTTTATGGCGCTGACGTCCGATGTTCGATTCCCGAGAGAGAGTGCAGTGGAGTGTGTACGCCTGATAAGCCCAGAATGAGGGCGAAACACGTGTCGCGTACTCTTTGCATTTATTTGACAGTAACCTATTTCAACCATTCTATGATCTGCTCCTCACAAACTGAGGGCACCGTGGCGGATGTTAGCAGATTGCTGGCCAACCACAAGCGTTACCTGGTAGGTAACCACCCATACAATCAGATTGTGACACAGACTACGAATGCCGTGAATATGTATATACAGTGCATCCGGAAAGTATTCACAGCACATCACTTTTTCCACATTTTGTTATGTTACAGCCTTATTCCAAAATGGATTAAATTCATTTTTTCCTCAGAATTCTACACGCAACACCCCATAATGACAACATGAAAAAAGTTTGCTTGAGGTTTTTGCAAATTTATTAAAAATAAAAAAACGGAGAAATCCCATGTCCATAAATATTCACAGCCTTTGCCATGAAGCTCAAAATTGAGCTCAGGTGCATCCTGTTTCCCCTGATCATCCTTGAGATGTTTCTGCAGCTTCATTGGAGTCCACCTGTGGTAAATTCAGTTGACTGGACCTGATTTGGAAAGGCACACACCTGTCTATAGAAGGTCCCACAGTTGACAGTTCATGTCAGAGCACAAACCAAGCATGAAGTCAAAGGAATTGTCTGTAGACCTCAGAGACAGGATTGTCTCGAGGCACAAATCTGGGGAAGGTTACAGATGCAGCTTTGAAGGTCCCAAGGAGCACAGTGGCTTCCATCATCCGTAAGTGGAAGAAGTTTGAAACCACCAGGACTCTCCTAGAGCTGGCCGGCCATCTAAACTGAACGATTGGGGGAGAAGGGCCTTAGTCAGGGAGGTGACCAAGAACCCGATGGTCACTCTGTCAGAGCTCCAGAGGTCCTCTGTGGAGAGAGGAGAACCTTCCAGAAGGATAACCATCTCTGCAGCAATCCACCAATCAGGCCTGTATGTAGAGTGGCCAGATGGAAGCCACTCCTTAGTAAAAGGCACATGGCAGCCCGCCTGGAGTTTGCCAGAAGGCACCTGAAGGACTCTCAGACCATGAGAAAGAAAATTCTCTGGTCTGATGAGACAACGATTGAACTCTTTGGTGTGAATGCCAGGCGTCACGTTTGGAGGAAACCAGGCACCGCTCATCACCAGGCCAATACCATCCCTACAGTGAAGCATGGTGGTGGCAGCATCATGCTGTGGGGGACTGGGAGACTAGTCAGGATAAAGGGAAAGATGACTGCAGCAATGTACAGAGACATCCTGGATGAAAACCTGCTCCAGAGCGCTCTTGACCTCAGACTGGGGCGACGGTTCATCTTTCAGCAGGACAACGACCCTAAGCACACAGCCAAGATATCAAAGGAGTGGCTTCAGGACAACTCTGTGAATGTCCTTGAGTGGCCCAGCCAGAGCCCAGACTTGAATCCGATTGAACATCTCTGGAGAGATCTTAAAATGGCTGTGCACCGACGCTTCCCATCCAACCTGATGGAGCTTGAGAGGTGCTGCAAAGAGGAATGGGCGAAACTGGCCAAGGATAGGTGTGCCAAGCTTGTGGCATCATATTCAAAAAGACTTGAGGCTGGAATTGCTGCAAAGGGGCATCAACAAAGTATTGAGCAAAGGCTGTGAATACTTATGGACATGGGATTTCTCAATTTTTTTATTTTTAATAAATTTGCAAAAACCTCAAGTAAACTTTTTTCACGTTGTCATTATGGGGTGTTGTGTGCAGAATTCTGAGGAAAAAAATGAATTTAATCCATTTTGGAATAAGGCTGTAACATAACAAAATGTGGATAAAGTGATGAAGCGCTGTGAATACTTTCCAGATGCACTGTATATATATATGTGTGTGTGTGTATATATATATATATATATATATATATATATATATATATATATATATATATATATACTATGAATAGGTGAACAGACTGCACAAACCCAGGAAAAGTATTGGAACACCAGCCAGGCAACCCCGTTTAATTAAAAATGTGTCCATCCATCCATTTTCCAACCCTCTGACTCCGAACACAGGGTCACGGGGGTCTGCTGGAGCCAATCCCAGCCAACACAGGGCACAAGGCAGGAACCAATCCTGGGCAGGGTGCCAGCCCACCAGAGGACACACACGTACACCCACACACCAAGCACACATTAGGGCCAGTTTAGAATCGCCAATGCACCTAACCTGCATGTCTTTGGACTGTGGGAGGAAACCCACGCAGACACGGGGAGAACATGCAAATTCCACATAGGGAGGACCCGGGAAGCGAACCCAGGTCTCCTAACTGCGAGGCAGCAGCGCTACCACTGTGCCACCATGCCGCTCCCCTAAAAATCTGTCCACATCACAAAATAAAAGTTGTCTTTTATCAGTCTGCTAAAGTGTCTTAGCAGAAAAGATCAAAATGAGACACCTACTTCCTGGGACTGCCCACTTTTGTGGCCGTTGAGCAGAGTAGGTGGCGCCTGCTCTAGACATTGTGGGTGGGGCTAGGCGTCCTCCTTGGGTTCTTTCCGGTAACTGCGACCAAATGAGAAGGTACGGTTAGCGACAGTGCCCCCCCTCTCAGCATGGAGTTTTATCATTTACCTCAACAGAGCCAAGTACATACTGTATATGTGACACAAGATATATTATCACGCATGTGTACTTGGGGGAGACCACCTAACGGCTGTGGTGATGATAGGTACCCACCAAACTAGGAGTTGGTGCTGTTTGCTTAGGCCTTCTCACTTCCACCCCCTGCAGAACGGAGGACCAGCAGCCATTCCCCCTCTGACATCACTTCCATTGTTTGCCTCCTGGACCTTCCTCTTCCTGCCTGGATGCCAGTTTGACCAGCAGTTTGGCCACATTTGAGTTAGTTCTGTTTGGAACTCTCACCTGGAAAGATGCTTCCTCCACTCATTACTTGTTTTTTTTTATACAACCCTTAACTTATACAGGGTCACCAAGGTGGTACCCAAACCCTTTGTCACTGTTGCGTCTCCTTTTACTATATACTGTATAATATTGTAAGAAAGAACACAGACTTCTGTGAAGAGTTGGGGCACCCGTAGATGAACCTTGTATAATTCAAACAAAACGCGGGTTATAAATGTGTTACAGGAAAAGACAAACATTGTTGCAGACATGAGTCTCTAAAAAAGTCTACACAAGATGGCGGAGCTTGATAAGGACTTCTGTCAGGAAGTGGCAGGTCCAGGCAGACGGACACCGCAAGTGACATCAGGTGTGGTAAAGCCGTCAGTCTAAGGCGTTAATCAACAGCACCCTCTTGTGTTCCAGTGGGAAATGACCATTATCTGAGCATTTACGTTGCTCCCTATGTACACGTGTGTGACTATAATATATGTCAAGACAAGATGCAGACGCAGAGAAGGTTTGAGGCACGAATGTGAAAAGAAATGGAAAAAAAAGAACAAAGACAGCAATGAAGTCTTTTCAGATGGGAGTCTAATTCAGAAGTTACTCGAATATGGCCGAACTTCTGGTCAGATGTGTTCCAAGCAGTAAGGGGTGGTCTCAGGCTGTCGAACAGACAGAAGTGACGTCTGGGGTGGTATAGCCGTCAATCTTCTGGTCTGCAAAAGGGTGGAAGAGAGAAGATGTTAGCACACAGCACCAGCCCCTGGCTCAGCGGGCACTTACCATCACTGGAGCCCTTAAGCTGCCTCCCAAGTGCTCGTGTGTGACACGATCGATACAGTATGAATATGTAAGTAAGTATGAATGTGTCCAAGTCAAGTCTCAGCTGGGGCGTTCAGATTCTTGACAGCAGGTTTCATTCCCTCTACCCAAAGAAATCTCACTATGGCGTGTTGTTCACCAAGGGTGCAATCCTGCAGCGGAGCATCCATTATCATTTGACCTTGGCCTCAACTACTGTACGCTAAACACAGAGTGCTACACTGGGCATGTTTAAACTACCCATGAGCGCTCGCGGATGGGTTTTATTACGTCACTTTCTATCCGTTACGTTTTCTGCGTAATTTTAAACTTTTTGATTTACCCTCGTATGTTCATGCCTACCGTATAAACACACACACACAGTATATATGTGAGTGTCACTTTCAGCCACACGCACCGCTGCGTTGTCATTTGTACCCTAAAAAAATCCCCTTAGCCAGCCAACTGTACACATCCCTCCGCATTCCTACTGCGTACTTCTTCAATAAGAGGCGACTTTTAATTCACAAGTCTTTGTATTTCCTTTCACCGCGAATTGTATCCCTTTCTTCTGGAAGCTTTTTAAAGTTGACAGGGGAACAAAAGAAAAGCGTAAAAAGAAAAATATATAGGCTAATACATATTAATGGCTACTGAGTTTCACATTATCAGGTTATTGACAACTCAGCCTTTTCAAAGCAGTGAAGTCTAGCAGTTAAAGCACTGGAGTGCAGATCAGGTGGCTCAGTGGTCAGTCCCACCGATTTGGTCCTTGACTCGAAGTGCCAAGTCTTCACCCTAGGAAATCGAATGGAAATGGCGCATCATTTTCACATCAAGATATTAAAACTAAAATGCATTTCATTGATTATCTTTCAGTCTCATCAGGTAGAGTAGATGTCGGATGGCTCCCAAAAACACGGCCTTCAACGCAGCAGAAAGAAAGTAGACAGCTGTAGGTGTGCAGAACAGGAGGACTCACGTCAACAGCAGCAGTCGTTAGATGGCTCACGGTGTGGCGATCCGTTAAATCTGTTTGTTCATCTGTTTTCTAACTTGATATGCAATTTAGTGTCACATGGGCCGAGAGTCCGTCTCGGTGACATCAGGGGCAAAGCTGTCCCCACATGTGAGTCACGTGGCAGTTGTGCCTGAGGGATATAAGGGTCAAAATCTGAAGTTTGTGTAGTTTTTATGTTGCATATTTTCTCTTTAAATCTATTCTACTAGGGGCGGCACGGTGGCGCAGTGGTAGCGCTGCTGCCTCACAGTTAGGAGACCTGAGGTTCGCTTCCCGGGTCCTCCCTGCGAGGAGTTTGCATGTTCTCCCCATGTCTGCGTAGGTTTCCTCCCACAGTCCAAAGACATGCAGGTTAGCTGGATTGGCGATCCTAAATTGGCCCTAGTGTGTGTTTGTGTGTGTCCTGCGGTGGGTTGGCACCCTGCCCAGGATTGGTTCCTGCCTTGTACCCTGTGTTGGCTGGGATTGGCTCCAGCAGACCCCCGTGACCCTGTGTTCGGATTCAGCGGTTTGGAAAATGGATGGATGGATGGATATGTTCTACTAAAATATTCATTTTTCTTTAAATTTAGCATTTGGACTGAAATCTGAAATAATGGGATGGTTCTTAACTTCATATGCTTACTTGTATATTGTAACAGAAGAGATGGACAAAGATAAAGAGTTGGGGAAACCACCCTGGTGACCCCATATATGTGAATTTCCCCTTGGGATTAATAAAGTATCTATCTATCTGTCTATCTATCTATCTAATTGAAGGTTTTAATAAAGCAAAAAATAATAAACAGTCATGGAGACGTCTTCTCAGGCACAGGTTCTACATGTAGACTGAAATGAGCAAAACTGGCAGATCTCCTGTTTTTCAGGCCTTCTGACAGGATTAAGCGGGTCCTGGTGGGTGGACACCAGAAGCGACCTCAGTGGTGTTACAGCCGTCAACCTTCCGGTCTGCAGAGGGAGGATGAGAAGAGGCATTATCACCCAGTGCCAACCCCTGGGGAAGCCGGAAATGAGCATAGATTTAGGTGTCATAGGAGGAGATTGGGCATCACGGCTGGGAAGGGGGGTGATTTGTTACATTGACGGGAGGCCTTAGCGGAAATGACAGACGGATTGGTTGGTAGGATGAAAAAATCATTTTGTGCCCGGCCAGTATGATATAAAACGGATGGACCAGCGGGGTCCCGGAGTCGGGAACAGGTCTATTCCTCCATACGCCAGGTGGCAGTGGTCCACCCGCATGGGTGCTAGGGAGTTGGAGTCCAGAAGTGCAACCCTGTTGAGGTCCCTTTGTGCCGATAGAGGGCGCTGTTCGGGGAGAACCATCCTACTTTCTGTATGGGCCGGAAGTGCTTCCAGGAAGACGTAGCACGGCACCGGAACACTTCCCAGGTCCGGATAGTCAGAGTCAGGAGGCAACACTCAACAGGAAGAAGAAAAGAGGAAGAATTTGGTCTGTTTTTGTGTATTGTGCAAATGGTCTTGGAAAGGTGATTGAGGAAATGCGCCAAGGATAAAAAAATATCTTTTATCCTAAAAGCATGTTGGGTATTACTGTGTCTTGGGTTTGGGGCTCAGTGGCGCACCCTTGTGGTTACAGTGAACCTCATCTGTTTCAGAAATGAGGATTTCTGTACCTTAAACCGTTTTCAAGAGACATTGGGTTTAGTGAAAAACGCCATTTTGGAAACAATGTTAATTTTTTTGTTTTATGGTGTATTTTTCATTCTCAGAATATTATTTGATGTATAGTTTGAAATGAAAAATGGCAGTCGTTGTCATCCTTAACATTATTAGTTGAGGAGGAATTAACTCAGAATCGAGTATTTGCTGCACATTTTTTGCTCCCAACTGGTATTTTTTCCTCTTTTCTTATTCTTTCCAAATAGCCAGATATTTGATGTCTTTTTATTATCCAAAAGAATGGAAGTTGTTGTTTGAATGTTTTTTTTTTATTGAACTATGGAAGTTTGGGTAGGGCAGCACGGTGGTGCAGTGGGTAGTGCTGCTGCCTCGCAGTAAGGAGACCTGAGGTTCGCTTCCCGGGTCCTCCCTGCGTGGAGTTTGCATGTTCTCCCCGTGTCTGGGTGGATTTCCTCCCACAGTCCAAAGACATGCAGGTTAGGTGCATTGGCGATTCTAAATTGTCCCTAGTGTGTGTTTGGTGTGTGGGTGTGTGTGTGTCCTGTGATGGACTGGCACCCTGCCCGGGGTTTGTTTCCTGCCTTGTGCCCTGTGTTGGCTAAGATTGGCTCCAGCAGACCCCCGTGACCCTGTAGTTAGGATATAGCGGGTTGGATAATGGATGGATGGAGGTTAGGGTTGATCCACCCATTGCCTCAACAAGGTAACAGCTAAGCAAATGATGAAAGAAAACGTAGCCTTCCTCTATTGAGACAACTAAAGTTACTGGCTTTATACATTTTAAAGAGGGACAGATCTACGTAGTGCCCAAGAGGAAGAATGGGCATCCTGGATGGGAAGCCAGGATTGAAGGACAGACGAGCTGGCAGGCTGGACGGGGAAACGACTTAATGCCCTGCCGGAATAATCTAATTGTTGGACTAGGAGAGGCAGGAGGTGGCAGCAGTTCCATCCCCCAGATGGCAGGTGGCAGTGGTCCTCTTGTGACATTCCAGCATTCCAGTTGGGAACACCTGCTTAGGTGTTGGAGTCTGGAGTGCAACCCTGTTGGGGTCCCTGGGTGCCGATAAGAGGGCACTTTTGGGGGTTGGGAACCTCCTTGCTTTCCAGGAAGGGAGTCTGTGTTAGCAAACTTCTGCTGGTCACTCCACCATGAAACACCTTCGGAGGATTATAAAAGGAAAAACAATGACCAGACGACTACTATCTCTAAGTAATAATTATATTTCAAACAATTATATGTGTAGTTGATCAATTTTTTCAATTCTACATAACTAGTTTAAAAAATATATTTTTATTTCTTTCTAAAATGGTGGTTTTGTTTTTCATTTTAAGCCTTCCTCTCTCAAAACTGGACGTAACTGAGCAATTCTTTTGCCAGATTTGGATTCAGCACCCTCAAGTCTGTATAAGAACACCTAAAATGGTTTGACGGAAGCACAAAAAAAATTGCAGATCAATGTTATTATTGTTCTAGTTATTATTATTGTCAGCGTTGTTATTTGTATCATTTACCTCTTAGACGTTAACCCTGAGCTTCTCTCGGACTCGGAAGTCTGTGTATAAATGGTGAAGCCCGAGTGTCCCTCGCGTTACGCTCCAATGTACAGCGGTGAGGCCGAGTCACTCACAGGACAGTATTGTGTACAGTGCTGCCATCTAGAGGATCTAATAACATCATGCTGCAGAAAACATCCTGAACATTTCTATGTGTCTCTTTTACCCTGTGGTAACTCTGTTTTTTAATGAATCAGAACACGTGGATTAGGAACTTAACAATTAACTCCAGATTAATGTATCTAAATACACTGCCTGGCCAAAATAATAATAATAATAATTCATAACATTTATATAGCGCTTTTCTCAGTACTCAAAAAAAAAAAAATTCGCCACCTGGATTTAACTAAGAAAATAGGTACGAGCCTCCTATTGGATAATTACTGCATGGGCGATTATCTTTCAGCTGGCAACAAGTTATTTAACCCCAACTGGTGCAATAAGTTGCTTCTCATTTCTTAAACAACCATGTCGAAAGACACATCTCGTGGTTGTGGAAAAGATGTTAGTCTGTTTGAGAAGGGTCAAATCATTGGCATGCATCAAGCAGAGGAAACATCTAAGGAGATTGCAGAAACTACTAAAATTGGGTTAAGAACTGTCCAACGCATTATTAAAAACTGGAAGGATAGTGGGGAACCATCGTCTTCGAGGAAGAAATGTGGCCGGAAAAAAATCCTGAATGATCGTGATCGGCGATCACTTAAACATTTGGTGAAATAAAATCGAAGAAAAACAACAGTAGAACTCAGGTCTGTGTTTAATAGTGAAAGTAAGAGCATTTCCACACGCCCAATGCGAAGGGAACTCAAGGGATTGGGACTGAACAGCTGTGTAGCCGTAAGAAAACCACTAATCAGTGAGGCAAACTGGAAAAAAAGGCTTCAATTTGCTAGGGAGCATAAAGATTGGACTCTGGAGCAATGGAAGAAGGTCATGTGGTCTGATGAGTCCAGATTTACCCTGTTCCAGAGTGATGGGCGCACCAGGGTAAGAAGAGAGGCAGATGAAGTGATGCACCCATCATGCAAGATCTTGGTGAAAAATTAATGCAACACTGGATGGAACTAAATCTTGTGACATTGCAGAAGCTTATCGAAACAATGCCACAGCGAATGCGTGCCGTAATCAAAGCTAAAGGCGGTCCAACGAAATATTAGAGTGTGTGACCATTTTTTTTGGTGGCGACTTTTTTTTTTGGCCAGGCAGTGTATAATAAAATTCAAGACCAAATGAAATAATAACTTTAGGAGAGGTCATATATGGCACACATTTAAACACTAACTAGTTGCCTTTAAACAGTAAGCAGCGTGTCAGTGTCTTAGCATCAACGTACATGCAGGTTTTATGTGTGACACAACAAAACTGATCCTAAACCTACAATGTCATCTGAAAACATGGCATCTACTGATAACTTGAGGTGAAAAAAACACTTTATATTTACGCACCCTGCAAGGATATAAGCCCTAAACCCTGTAGCGTCCAGCTCATTGTATTGCATAACGGCATCCTGGCTTGTCACCTCATAAGTGACTTCCAGAAGAGACAGAGTGAGGCTGCGCACCCTTTTTATTTCTTATAATGAATCATAACGCTGCCCTTCTTAACACCACGTCCGTCTGCTGTCTGTATATCCCCCCTGTGTCTTTGTGAGCTTTTCCTCCATCAGCCTCCAGTCTTTTGTATTAACAAGCAGGTGCGCCCCCTGAGTGCAGGTCTGTGTGTTGGTCAAGTGATGGCCTGGCAGACTCCCCATACACCCACCTTGAGCCCACATCAGCTGGGGTAGGGACAGGCTTGGCGTGACCCTGAAGTGAATAAGCAGGCCAAAGAAAAATGGCCTTTGTTTATGAAAGTGTCATAAAGAGAAAATACAGGAGCGTGCAGTTATTGATTTCCTTCTTTTCAATTTTCCTTTTACGCAGGGATTTCCGGGAGTTTGCCAACGCATCAGTCTGCATCGAGTGTGACTCGCAGTGTGAGAAGACTGAAGGGAACACGCTGACCTGCCATGGCCCGGTAAGCGATGCACCTGCGGCGAGCGGCCTCGACTTTTCTCGTGTTTGTGACAGGCTGGTGCTGCAGCGCGCTGATGGACACGTTCACACAGGAAAAATCTGCGGCCCGGCCTGACAATAACTCAATTTTCATCCTGGGTGTTTGCACAATAACGTCTGGGTAAAAAGAATTCTGTATCCATTACAGCAGTCATTTGACAGCAGTCTTTGCCATCCTTTTGTTTATAGTGATAGTAAATCGATTTTGCATCATTAAGTAGTATATAAATCTACTTGGATCCTTCCCCGGTGCAATAAAGCATGCTTATCAATGAATATTTACATTAAAAATTATCAGTCTGCCTGATTCAAGAGTAATTGAACGTCCGAGAACAGTGAATTAGAATGCAGGCTGATATTGATTTGCATGATTGGAATGCCGCCTGTCTTGCCACACGTCCCGCTTCTGAACAAATGGAGGCTCTTTTCTCTGTCTTAGATTTTTGGGGGCCGCACAGATGTGCTGAGTGGGTGGCACTGTTTGGGTATTTCCTTTTGTTTCATTAGATTTGTTTTCTCCAAAAAGCTGACAGGGTTTGACACCTAAGCCCGGTCTACCGCCCTCTTGAATATAAAGCAGAGCAGTGATTTGTAGATCTGGCCACATCACACCTGCGCATCTGAGGTGTCACCTTCTGAGCCGCGTCTGAGGTAAACACCACCACCCCGGGACACCAGGGGGTACGATCGCTAACTCTCGTATCTCTCTTTTCACCCATAGCTTGTGGGAATTGAAACTATAAAAGCGAGGTGCTTTAGAAATGTGGCACCTCATTCAGCGGAGGCGTTACGGAGCTCCAACCCTTTGACTGGACTTGCCCTTATCGTTTCAAAGCCAACGGCTAAACTGTCTTGTGAACCCTTCGTGCTATTGGGCGCCTGTTATTTTCAGTTTTTCTTTTTTTTTTTTCTTTGCACCTTAACATTTCTTTGGAGTCGAGTCCTTCCCTCGACTGATCACACACCCCTAGAGTAGAATGGCAGACATACCACATGACCACCGTATAAAATTCTTATGAGCTTAATACATTTTTCCTAAAAAAAATTCAAACGTGGATTTTTAAAGAGAAAGAAAATGTATGGATATTTATTTTGAGCCCTTTTTTGACTCTGCGTCACATAATGTCTGCTTGGGTAACATCCCACCTGGATATGCGTCTGTGGTCACGTAAGAGTTTAACACAGTTGGGAGAATGTCACATAATTGGACACAGCGAACATAACCGTTTCCCACACGTGATACATGTATCCCATGCCTCTTTTACATACGGGGCGAGTCAAAATTAGGTTAACATTTGAATGGCGGAAACAATTTATTCACAAAACACACTTCATATGTGCAAGATGAGTTACAGGAATGTCTCACATGGACCATATGTGGCGTTTTGTCTTGGCAGAGTATTATATTCCTCTCCTTTCTCCTTTTGTATTATTAATGTGTAGCCTTTGTCAGAAGGCCTCAAATCTCCCAGACCTACCACTGTAGTTTCTCCATAACTTCTCCCCACCTTCCCTTCTACATTTATAACCTCAGGCAATTAGGTGTAGTAAAAGACAAGCAGGAGTTAAGTTACAATTTAAATAATGTATTAGTAATAATAACAATATGCAAAGTACATTTGAATATTGGCAACCATACAACCTGATAAATGCTGATGTGTAGTTTCAGGCGGCACACAGACTTGTTATTTCCTTAAAAATGTCTCGAGTTAAGTCCTCATTTGTGGTCAGCTTTCCTCAGAGCAGGCCGCATGCCTGTCTCAATATGGCTGCCGAGCTGTGCTCTTTGTTGGCGATTCTCCATTGCCCGGGCGCCCCTCGTACCCTGGGAAGACTGTTAGTGGCAGTTCTCCTAGGGTGAGATGCCCCCTCCCCACCCCAGGAGGGTCTCAAAGACACAAAAAAAAAAGCACAATCGGGTTGTGAAATAAAAAAGTGGCACTTAGGTATCCCGTTTCGTTTTGCTCAGTACTGTATATGATAATGATGTTTACACAAGTCCAGATTTTTCATAGAACGTATGATGGACGTTAAGCAGCTCGTGCCGGTATGCTTTGTTTATGTGAGGTGTTCTGCAACTGGGAAGTAGACGGGAACCCTCCGAGAAATAGTTGGGGTACCAATGGGGTACCCCATTTAGTTAGAACAGAAAAGACAGCCATTAGGGCCCAGAATACAAAACAAAAAATTACCGACACAAGAATTAAGGTTGGAGATCCGTCCTCTTTAAGCATCGAGTCAGAGATTTATTTATATATAGTGCCCTACCATGCTCAAAGCGTCGTAACTCTTTTAGGGTGGACGTCGACTTTTATCGACACAATGGGCTGAGAATGGATATCATGGCAGAGGGTGAAAGAAAGCTGTAAATGATGATAAAACTCACCATTACGTTACAGGCAGACCCCTCTTTGTTCGGAGGACTGTTGGACTCGTTGACTTGACGTTGAAACCCTGCGTGTGTGTGAGTGGCGTAGAGTAAGTAACGTCTAGAATGGCATCGACATCGAGCGAGAGAGCAAAGCAAATGCACAAAGCGAAATACTCTGTGCATATTATTGACTTATTTTTTGCGTATTATTGCTGAATCGGACTCTGACACGTCGAACTCCGATTTTGATACAAGTGATCTGGAGATCGAAAACGAAAGTCAGGTGCCCAGCTGATCGTAGTGATGGACGCGCCGATGAAAACGTTCGCCCTGGGAGGACAACACAGACATCGATCTGTGGGGGACAAGCTTGCAACTGGACTTCACCCAACGACGCGGCCTGCTGGTGGACATTACGGAGTAGCAGCCCCTCGACTACTTCAAGCCATTTTTTATACCAGAAAGTGTCTTTCAGCTTATGAGTGACGGGACACACATGTTTGTGATAAGTATGTGAATATGCCTACTGTAGGGGCTCCTGGAGTGACATTTGCCCTTAATAAGTATTTTATGTGGATTTATTCATGAAACCATTGCTCTGGGACAAAAGGAAGAAAAAATAATTGGCCCTAAAAGAGTTAATAATGATATGGATCTATGCTTTTAAATTGTCATGAGAAAGTGTTTACTATAGAAAGGAGCTATATAAAAAGTGTCTGTTCCCAGCTTCTCACCAGATCATAGCTTTGAACAATATTACTGCATTTATCGATGGACTCATCGTGCCTCGTCTCCTATCGGCTCCTTCAGATCTGCACTTCAGCTGTGGCACACGCTGCCTTCTAAACTAAGATGGGCACCTGGTCTGCTGGATGTCTGGAACTTGAGATGAGGAAACATCCAACGCGGTCAAAGTTTGTTCAAAATGCTGAAATGCAGCAGCAGTAAAACACCAGCCACTTACAAGACGCCAGAGAAATAAATCCCTTCCTGTGGAAATGTTAGCCCTGCATTCAAATGAAATCCAGTGTGAAGAAGTGTGTGCCATGTCTGCTAACACAAGAGCTTTATGGCTTCTTGATAATCTGGCTGCTTCTGTGAGCAACATCACTGTGTTAATGGAAAAAAAATGTCAGACTGAAGTAGAAGTTACTTTTCGTCTCAAGTGAGCAGATGGCATCCTTTGTTTCACGATGAATTCATGAATAACTTGCTGTCTATGCCACTTTTTGAACTTTGCTTCCCAATTGTCAGCTCTTCTGAAGAACACGGCACATGAGCTCGGCATCATTAGCTCTTATTTGCTGAGTCTTTCATGTCTTCCAGGGAAAAAAAAATGATGTAAAAACTGCATACAGTGTGGAGATCGGGCACTCGAAACTCTACATGGCATGAGATGGCAGATTAATGTAGTACAATAACGTCAAATGCAGGGAACACATTTTACTTTGTCGTGTGTCAGAATTTCTTATCTTCTTCAACGTGGCATGCACTTAAAAAATGGGCTTTTCAGATGCATTTAGTCGTAGTCGGCCTCAGCTGTAGCTGTGTTCAGTGTTTAGTCAAAAAAAACGTTTAAGGAGTTTAACATGAGATAAGACTGTCATGGGGTTTTCCATATAACCCATGACATATAAATACTGTATATTAACATCTTGGGTATTGGGGAGTGCAAAGTAAAATGAAGTCCCAAATAAGTCAAAGCCATCTGGTGGCTTTAATACTGTTATAATTCAGCCATCCTCCAGGCTTGGATAAGCAGCCAAACTCTGAGTGATTCACAAATCACTCTTATTGTATGTATCAGCAAACTACACATTATATAGTGCCTTTCACATCTGTCTGTTTATCATGCCATTCATTTATATATCTCCTATGAAGTGTCTTTCAACTACTTCTATATAATGTCTGTCTACATGCTGTATCTCTTTTGCTTTCTTAGATAGGTAGATAGATATGAAAGGCATTATATAGGAGACAACAACGCCAACATTTTTTTCTAGAGCACGTTTTCATACAAATGATGAAGCACAAAGTGCTTTACAAGATGAAGAAAATATATAAAAATAAAATTAGGCAATACTAATTAACAAAGAATAAAGTAAGGTCTGATGGCCATATATATATTTATATAAAATGTATATACTGTATATATATTGTAAAAGGCGCTATATAGCGCCTGACCTGGCATAGACTGACGCAGAGGCACGTGTAAAAACACACAAGCACTTTTATTTTTCTTCAGCTGGACGGCACGTCTTCCCCGTAATCCCTCCAGCCACATCACAGTCCCAAAAGCACTAAAGGCAACACAAAACACTTGTCCTCTGACACCACCACTCCTCCCAGCCAACCTCGTCCTCTTCCTCCCGATTCTGGCCTTCAGTGGTGGTGGCTGGCCCCTTTTATAGCCCACCCGGAAGTGTTCCAGGTGCTTGACCACCTGGTCCCAATTGCACTTCTGGCTGGGGCTGAAGACTCGTCCAGCTGGGCTGTTGAATCCAGGCAGCACCCCCTAGTGGCCACCCCAGCTCCCAACCAGGCTGTGGAGGACTCCATCTCCCATCGAGCCCTGCGGGAGGTTGGGGAACCACTGTCGGCCAGGGAGGCTGCCACCAAGCTTCCTGGGGGAGGTATTGAGTTGCCTATGGTTGCTCCCCCGGACCATATGCAGCAGGGGTGTCCCGTCACTATATATATATATATATATATATATATATATATATATATATATATATATATATACACACACACACTAGGGGGCTTCACCCCCTGCTCGCTTCGCTTGCCAACCCCCGTGTTTGGTTTTCCAGATACACACTTTTAAGATTTTTTTTTTCTTTGAATTGTTGCTATTTCATTAGTTTCACTTTTATTTCAGAATTTCTTTAAAAACAATATTTGGAGTCTTTCGAGTCCCAACATGCTGAATCTTTTAAATGAGGTCTGTGAGACGTGTGTTTAATGACTTTGCACCATAATTCAGGTTAGGTTTCTCTGTTTGGAATTTCAGCACAGACAAAGCAGTTAATAATTTTTTTTGCAAAGTAACCAATAAATGCATGTGAGGTAAACTCCATTTTTGAAATTCTCTGACTTAAACTTCAGAGCCTTACAATATTTACATACTTCTGACATATCACCTATGTCCATATATTCGATCTCTATTCGCCTTTTCGTTTTTTCTCTGAGTAATAATTTCTCTTTCTTTGCGTTAATGTGATGTTTACTTTTTTGTTTTGACACTTTTGTTTTTTTCTGCTTTCATATTCTGTATCTTGCTCTGCATGTGTTTCACGCCTACGTTTTTTTTGAGTCTTTTGAATTCCACTGTTTTCATTTTCTCTAACCTGCTCTGCATGTGTTCGGCAGCCTTGTTTTTTAACCTCTTTATGACGTTTTACTTTGTTTTCTACTCTTTGTCTTCTATTTCTCACCTCACTTAGTCCTGCTATTTCTTCAGTTACACCTAGTCCGTGATGATTATTTGCCCTTTTTTTGAGTAATAATTTCCTTTTGTTTATGCTAATGCGATCTTTACTATCTTTTTTTCATACTGTAGCAACCTCTGCATCCAGCTCGAAAAGAGAAGAAGTAAAAAAAAAAAACAGACAGACGTAGTAAAGTCTCACAAAAGTTTTACTTGAACAATCAAAAAAAAGAACGCCGACTTCGTAACCCCAAACAACCCCCCCCCCCCCCCCCCCCCCCCCCCCCCCCCCCCCCACCGCCGTTACCGCATCAGTCAATACCCCGCTGTCGGTCTTCTGTGTTGTACTCCGCCCTCCCTCAATCGAACCTAACAGTCACTCCAAAAAAAAGGCTTCAACCTGGAAGGGACGCTACAATACTTTTGAATTTGCCTGCTTTCATATGCTTTACCTTTCTCCACATGTGTATCGCGCCATCGTTTTTTTTGAGCCTTTCGAATTCCACAGCCTTCATAATCCCTAACCTGCTCTGCATGTGTATAGCGCCAACATTTTTGAACGTCTTTATGAAGTTTTACTTTGTCTTTTAATCCTGAGCCTGATTGGACGTGCTTTTTTTTCAATTCCTCTTGTTCCGGACTGATTCTTACTTTCCTTATTTTCTCAATTTGCACCTAATTATTCTTTTTCTTTTTTGCATTTTTTTCTCTCCAACGCTTTTCAGTCTCTTTTCTCCGTGCTGCTCTTTCTTCTTTGCTTAGTCGCCGACGTTTCATCTATAACATATTGTCCTTATACACTTTATATGTACTGAGAGCCCTGGATCTGTGTGTGCTCAAATCCTTTGCACGACTGAGTGTTTTGCTGCCCGTGGTTTTATTTGATATTGGTTGTGAGTAGGGCTTGTCTTGCAAGAATCTCATGTTCTACATCCCCGCGGGATGGTCCTGAGTCAATCTCTTGGCACAAAGTCTCATGTTTAAGGTCCCCCCGAGACACTCCGTGGCCAATTTCTTTTGTCTCGCGGGTCTTTTAAGTGTCTTCTGTGATCATCACATCTCGTCTCCCTAGTCCCCAATATATATTTATATATCACACAGTTTATATATATGTTAATTATATGTCATTTTAATTGCATACAAATTCTCTATATATATTTATATGCATAATTCATGTATACAGTATAGATAGAGATAAAAACAAATAAATAAAAAATACAAATAAATAAGAACAAGAATGAATAAATGACTTACCAAAAATAACAGATAAGAATAAATCAATATGCACTTACTTAATATAGACATACAAGTAAAAGAGTCCCAGAGCTCATGCACACCAGCTTACATTAGGTGTCACTGCCATGCCGTGCCTTCAGACACTCCCACCGCATCACCTTTGGCCACACCCTAATGCTCTGTTTCTCTTTGGCCACACCCTAATGCTCTGTTTGACTTTAGCCACACCCCAGCGCTTTGTTTGCCTTTGGCCACACCCCAATGCTCTGTTTCTCTTTGGCCACACCCTAAAGCTCTGTTTCCCTTTGGCCACACCCCAATGCTCTGTTTCTCTTTGGCCACACCCTAAGGCTCTGTTTCTCTTTGGCCACACCCTAAGGCTCTGTTTCTCTTTGGCCACACCCCAATGCTCTGTTTGCCTTTGGCCACACCTCCCACATTCAGTCAGCCTTGCATAGTCCTGGCAATTGCAGTTTTCTTGCAGTCATTTGGAAAAATTATAAACCGATTGATTTTTCTTTCCTTCTTTTTCCTTTTCTGTTTTATAAGGGGCCAGACTACTGCACTAATTGTGCTCACTTCAAGGATGGTCCTAACTGTGTGGAGAAATGCCCTGATGGCCTACAAGGTACCAACAGCTTCATTTTCAAATATGCTGAAGCTAACAACGAATGCCATCCTTGTCACTTTAACTGCACACAGGGGTAAGGAAGACATCCTTTAATATTAAAAGCATTGTAGATTTATGAGAAAATGTGTTTCAAGATACATTAGAATGAGTACATGTTTTACACAAAAAGTCTTGTAATGTGTTAAGTTTTGCTGGTTAACAAAAAAAAAAAAACTAACTAAAATGTACAATACTGTGAAGTTGTGATGCTAATAGATCAGAGATTAACCATTTATAACTGGTGTAGTGTTTATGATGTTTTATTAACCTCATTATTATAGTTTTTCATTGGCTTAATAAGATACTCTATGAAACAATGGCTTTCAACAATGCCAGTGTATTATATTGGTGCTTTTGAAATATACAGTATAGGAGGATTTCTGAGTCCAGAGCCTGTTCAGTAATGAAGCTCTTAAGCAATTTGCTGAATGAATGAACTGTGTCAATTATGGCATGAGTATCATTAAGTATATATATATATATTAAGTATGTATATATATTAAGTATCATATCATGGGACATACAAACTGCACAACTAGCCAAAAAAAAAAGATTTAATGACACATGACATGTTTAGAACCTGTACTAAGATATAGGCCTCAGAAAAATGGCTGTGTACAGCTCACGAGGTATACTGAAATACTGAGTAGGTCGTGAGAAGTGCATCAACAGAAAAGCACCTCCACACAGAAAACTCTATTGGCTTAAGAAAAGAGTGAATTGGATTCTTAAAAATAAACTTTAGTGAAACATGTGGTCAAAGAAATATCATCAGGCTATTATGAGACTCATTTGATGCCGAAACAGAGAATCTGTGTGAAGGTGTGTGGGTGTACCTAATAAACTGGCCACTCTGGCCTTTGTGTTATTTGATATTCTTACTGTGTGTCTTGACATTTTATTTTTTTGCAGGGAATCTGTTTTCCTTTCAATCTAATTGAGTTTAAATTCTATTATAATATTTGCTGTTATTACTATGGTATTGCATTCTCTCTCATAATTCTGTCTCATTGATCTTGAAAGGTCTGAATCTGTGTGTCAAAATGTAGAAGAAAGTGAAGAAGTTTCAGTACTTTATGAATGAACTGTAGAAAGATGGGGTTCAACAACAAAATGTAAAGAAGAACAAAGAACATGAAACATACTGAGAAAGAGCAAAGTCCAAAAACATATTAGCAGGGGATTCCTTCAAGCCACTAATTCTATGTACACCTGCCTACAGTAACTAGCTCCTAAAGAGCTCAGAACAGGTGGAAGACAGACAGATAGATAGATAGATAGATAGATAGATAGATAGATAGATAGATAGATAGATAGATAGATAGATAGATAGATAGATAGATAGATAGATAGATAGATATGAAAAGCACTATATGATAGATCGATTTTAATTTTGATATAGTTGGCAGGAAAATAGATAGATAGATAGATAGATAGATAGATAGATAGATAGATAGATAGATAGATAGATAGATAGATAGATAGATAGATAGATAGATAGATAGATAGATAGATAGATAGATATGAAAGGCACTATATGATAGATAGATAAATAGATTTTAATTTTGGTATAGATAGATAGATAGATAGATAGATAGATAGATAGATAGATAGATAGATAGATAGATAGATAGATAGATAGATAGATAGATAGATATGAAAAGCACTCTATGATAGATAGATTTTAATTTTGGTATAGTTGGCAGGAAGATAGAGAGATAGATAGATATGAAAGGCACTATATGATAGATAGATAGGTAGATAGATTGGAAAAGCATTATAAAATAGCTAGATGTTAAAGCTGCTATATAACATATACAGTATCTGTAATGAGAACTGTAAGTAAAATAGATATTTAAGAGGACAGATAAAAGAAACAAATTCATAAAACAGTTACAGTCTTTTAAATGCTGTAAATTTATTTGAAATTCAATGAAGCTGAAAAGTAAATTAAAGGCTACATCAATATCTACATATGAATGGTGGCAATAGGATTGCAACAGTGGCCATGGCAGCACCAGGGTAGGGAGACAGAGTGGTCTGAGCTGGCAGACCCTCATTAAAATGGCATCCTTCATCACGACCCATGAGACAGCCATGAGGTTCACCATCAACGGGTTTAGAAAGTGAATTTGATCCATTAGGTTACTGCGAGCTCAAATTGAGTTTCACTACATTGGTGCCAGAAGTGGGATTTGTTGAGTCTGATGTAAAATGTTCACTGCTCTGTAATTTTGCCAGTCACAATAATACACTTTTATTAAAAATATATTGTGAGTTTTGCTATTCTTATATATCAGTTATGAAAAAAGCATACACAGTAGAGACAAAGCAAACAATGGTAGCAAGGAGCTGAAAAATTCCAGTTTGGTATCCAGGCTTGAGACTTACCAGGCAGTTATATGTGCATGTCTGCCATCAGCAGTGGTGGCGCTGACTAATGGTAAGTGAACAGGAAGATGCCGCGGCAGCAGCAGCGGTCTGCCATGTGCCTCTGTGGAGGTGGATGAGAGTTAAATGCCTCACGCGCACCGCTGAAAGCGATCATTTCAGAATGGAGATCCACTCCCGAGACGGCGGCCCTGTCATTGATGAGTTACTTTCTCCCTTCCAGCAGCAAATGAATAATAACAGAGCTGTTTTAACTTTGCTGTGCCCACAGGTGCATCGGCCCACGGATACAGGACTGTGTGGGGATGATGGATAGGTAGCTGCTCCCTCTCTTTCTGTCCTTCTTTCTGTCCTCCTTTCTTTCTGGTTTAGAGGTGTGCTGTGCAGTGGGTGCTTTGCTAGCTTGTGCAATGGTGGACACTTGCCTGCATGTGTTGTTTATTATTATTTTCTTTTCTTTTGTTGGTGTGTATATTTTGTTCTTAATGTACACAGGTGTAGAGGACCTACTAGTGGTGACTGCATTTTTTATCCCTGGATGGGTCATTCCATTTTACCACAACATGCTAGGTAACGATGGTCATTTCATTCTCCTCCTTCCAAAATTCTGCTGCTTTATTCATAATCAGCCATCTGCTTCACAGTTAATCCTGCCCTACTCCACCTTCACCTTTTCAAGTAAATCAACGCCGCACACAAGTAATTCTACTAACCTGCACTGCTAAGACCTCGTGTGAGAGCTCCCAGTCGGGCTCTTCTGATTTCTTCTCGTGTGCTTTGTTTTATTAGGCTGCTAAGCCAACGCGACTGGTCGGGGTCAACATGGTGGCGCAGTGTTAGCCTCGCAGTAAGGAGTGAAGAAGGGGTTACGTCCCGTGTAGAGTTTGCATGTTCTCCCCGTGTCCACGTGAGTTTCCTCCAGGTGCTCCGATCTCCTCCCATAGTCCAAAGACATGCAGGTCAGGTGAACTGGTTGACAGAGTCTGTTCCTGCCTTGCTCCCAGTGCTAGCCACCTCCGCGATCCTTGTCTGGTTAAAGCGGAATAGAAAATGACATGACATTTAGTGCAAATTTACATTTAGTTGCTTAGCTGACACTTTTATAATCAAATCGACTTACCAAAGAGTCCACCTTAATAAAAGAACAAGTGTCTGTGTATCTGTGTGTTCATCCGCTTGCTATGTCTCTGTCATTCCAACAGATGGCACATTACATACATTAACGCTGCTTTTACAAATTCCATACCAAATGGCATATAACAAAGACGTTTGCATTGCATGTGTTATTCCAACAGATGGCACATCACATTCATTAACGCTGCTTTTACAAATTCCATACCAAATGGCATATAACAAAGACGTTTGCATTGCATGTGTTATTCCAACAGATGGCACCTCACAAACTTTTATAGTAATGCATTTTATGATTACAAGTGTTTGTGATTCGCCATCTGTTGGAATGACACACGTGATAATGTCAAATACATTCCAAAGGTTGGTGCACTGCAAGCGTTAATGCCGATGGCTGCATTGATTAATTAGATTTCAACCCGTCTTATGTGAGTAGCACCGCTAGTTCAGCATAATCATGTAAACATTAAGTCTGGGGGACTGTTTAGGAACAAGTGTTACAGGACAAAATCGATCATCACAAGTGAAGAGCTTTAAATCAAACAGAACACAAAATGAGTTACTCTTTCTTAGCTACTAAGTCATTATTAGTGTTTCTCAGCAGTTCTGGGGTCACGGTAGTGTCTTTGTGACCCTCAAGTAGAGGGGTCCCCCTCCTTGGTGAATGGAGTGCAATCATCGGATGGTCGACATGCCGTGGCCCCCTATTGTAAACACAACACTAACTTGTGACTCGCCGGTGGCAACCTGCGACCCATTTGGTAGTTGGAGAAACACTGAATCGGGCAGAGAGTCACAGAACGTGAGAGTCGCTTCTGAAACACAACGAGGGAATCAGCAGTTCGGATGGAGGCGGGCAGCTCGTTCCTCCACTTAGGAGTGACGCTTGACAAGAAGAGTCTGCTGTAAATGAAGCACCGGCTTGGGGCAACCTCAGTCAAATCCCCCGTATGTTAGTTGAGTTTAGCATGCGACTGGAGAAGGATGGCGGCGGTGCCAGTTATGAAGTCGGTTTCCAGGAGCTCCTGAACCGGAAATGATGTCATGTGCCAGTGAGAGGTTGGCTTCTGGGTTGGCAGAGGGAAGGAGAGGAGAGCAGAAGCATTACAAGACAGCGCCAAACTGTGGCTCGGGATGGCATTACAAGTTGACAGGCCCTGAAGTTGCCACCCAGACAGGCGCTCGTTGTGTTTCAGACACTGCACTGAGATTTGATGCCACACAGAGGTTTAACTGGCAGCTTGTTAGAAAAAAAATACAATTAAGGATTGGGAATTTTAAACAGTTACACCTGTCATCTTTGGAACAATGCAGAATGTTTGCCACAGCAGTGACTGCACTTTGTGGAGCCTTAGGGACAAACTGGACAGGTGACAGAGGACACCACAGAGTTGGACAGCCTTAAGAACTCGAGGTCCGACTTCCATCTTCTCTTGTAACATAATTACCTCTTATAAAGCAATTTATTTTGTATAGCGTCTGTCCATATTAAGTGACAAATCAAAGCATTTGGGTTTTCCTGTTTAAAAAGTTCTAAGAGTGTTGCACTGACAACTTAATCTCTACTCTCAGGGTCCATTATGGCTACTGGAATGCTCCATGTGACTGTCTGGGCCTTATTTCAAAGGCATCAATCAGCTCACTCTGTCCTCCCTCCGTCACGCTCTCCGTATAAATTAGACGGAAGTCATACCTGCCTTATCTCATTCGGGAGAGCCAAGAAGGCCTGCTTCTCTAACCCACACTCTACCCACCATTTGTGAAGCTTCCTGTGGTGGGAGTTTACTGGGTGGAATGTAGCTGGGCGATGCCAGTCTTATCAGCAGCTTTCAGGGAGAGGAGAAAGGGAGGAAAATGTGTCCAAACGTGCTGGAATTCCACCCGTAGTAGAACAATTAATGTTGTCAGTGAGTACAGAGTGCTGTGAGATACACACACGCACGTCCCACCAGCATGTATCGGGTCGCCACCTTGATAAACATGAAACTTCACTTGACTGAGTGGAAAACACAAATCCACGTACCCGATGTGCTCCTTACTTCTCATTTCCTAAAACTTTGTGGAAAAAAAGTGCAGAGTTAAACACCAGTATAGTAATGATGAGGAAGAGGAAGATGTTACATTTACAGTATATAGCACTTACTTACATTACTCAGACCACTTTACTTAGGGAGTGGGGGACCACCTCAACCACCACCAGTGTGCAGCGTCCACCTGGATGATGTGACGGCCGCCATTTTGCATCAGTAGGCTTACCACACGTTAGCGATTAGGTGGCAAAGGGGTGTGAGTGACAGTTAGCCAATTAGGGACAGAGGATGATTAGGGGGACAGAATGTCCAGGCTGTGGTGGGCACTGGGAAACACCCTACTTTTCACAGTGGATGACCAGGGATCTTTTATGACTATAAAGAGTCAGGACTTTGGTTTTATGCCTCCTTAAAAAAGTTGGTGCCATTTTTACAGCACTGTACTGGGACACAGACCACAGGGCAAGCACCCCCTTGCTGGCATCACCCTCATCTCTCCCAGCAGGAATCCAAGTTTCTCCTAATTGATCTGCCATCCAAGCACTGGCCGGGCCCAACCATGCTTAGCTTTAGATGGATTACCTGTTTGAAGTTCAGGTGGCATGGCGGCTCTAGCAGTGTGATGCCATTCAAAAGGAGAGGTGACAAGCGTTATGAGTGTTTTAAGACAGTGGCACAGGGCTGAGCATGGCTGTCCTGGGTTTGAAGCCCAGGTTCTCTCCCTGCCCATGTGGAGTTTGTATGTTCTCCCTGTGTTCAGGTGGGCAGTTCCTCAGGTCCCTGTGGTTTTATTCCATCATCCCAAAGACATGCTGTTGTGATTACTGCCACAGAATGCAAACAAAGAAAAATGAGGCTTTGCATCCCAAAATCGAGAACCAGCTCTGATTGAATCCTGGACCTGCGTCACTGTTTTTTAAGAGGGGGTCTTCAGTGGGTCTTTCACGCTCAGCACCAAAAGTGTTTGACGTACATTTGCTACTCCTGGCAAAACCCAAGGAGGAACCTCCAAGCTCTTTGATATGTCAAACATGTCCGACTCACGTGACACACAATGGGGGGGAACAAAGCGGTTGCCTATATCGCCTACTGGGTATACCAGCTCTGGCACAGCTGGTTATTAGACAGTATATTTGGCAGACACTTTTAATGCAGGGCATCTTACAAGATTAGAGAGTTTGCAGCTGTTTCCTTACATTTATTGTTTTTCCAGTTGGCACTCAGACAGGGTCACACATGAGTCCCAGCCACTTAATAATAACTGGGAACTTCGTAGTTTAAGGACCACCGCACCAGCCTTTATGCCACCTTTAAAATGCTGATGCCCTTTTCCAGTGTTGCCAGGATAGGTTCTGGCCTGATGCCACTCTGAATGGGGTAAAGCGAGTTTGAGAGGGTGATGTGTCCTTGATGCAGGGCTGTAATGCTCAGGTTTTTATATAAATTTGGAGCCCAGCGCAGGTTAAGGGAATGTTTAAGTTCAGGTGGTAGGCCAGAGGTGAATATCAAGATGGTGAGTGTGTTATGTTAGCCACATCACCACACTCCCTATTAGACTCTCACGTGGCACCTTCCCACAGTTAGTGCCATCCCAAGGTGCTTCACACACACACACACACACACGGTGATAACACAGTTGTGTCCATTTGTATTTAACAGTTGTAGCTGAGGGCAGGTTAAGTGACTTTTTCAAGGTCTCATAGTGGATTAGAAGTGGAAATTGAACTGGAAACCTTGTGCATTAAAGCCCAGCGCCATAGGCAGCATGCCTGCAAAGCTCCTATTTTAAGTGGCACATTTTTACAACAGCTGCTATCCTGTGGTGCTTTACAAGTACAAGATTATAATATGATTGCCTCCATTTATTTGTTACAATTACAGCTCTGACAGTTTAAATGAACTGCTCATGGTCACACAGTGGGGACTGAACCTAGTGCTGTGTTTAAAGCCCAGTGACCTAGCCACTGCTGTACGTATGAAACTACTATGTACAGATGGGCAGCTTGGATAAACCTCGTACCCTTAGCTGGCAAGGAGGCCAGTATAGTGAAGGGACTGGGCATCCCAAGAGTACATGCTCTGCCTAACACACTGGGTGGCAGCATTCCGTGGCCAGTATGCCCATTGTGATAAATAACCAATCCTTGGCACAAAAAGAGTTTTTGGGTATACTTTGGAAATGGCTGCAAAATTGAAGAAGAGGTTGCAAAATATTGGACTTTACAGACAAGAGTCCAAAACAGAACTGCAGTGGCAGGCCCAACTCCATACATGCGGGCACCAGTTGTGGGATGTGTCAGTGTGTATTTATTGAGACGCAGATATAGGTAGACATACACACAAGAGCTGATCATACATACACACATACACGGAGTATCCTGTGGTGCCGATCCTGTAAATGGCTGACTCTTTTGTACTAAAATACTACATACTGTATAAATACGTGTTACTAGCATTTGTGCCTAACATATAACATAATGTACGTGGTCTGTATATCTAGACCATCCTAACTCAACAGGCCAAAGCAGCACTAGAGTCCTTGTCTGATTCCTGAGTCGTCTCAGGCTTACTCTTCTTCCCAGTGCTCGCAGTCTTCCTCACTGGCACAATCACTTCATCTCTTGTCTCCCTCAGATTTAAGCGCTGAGTGGTATGAAGATGTTCCTAATGAACTCGCTTTTTCTCCGTCTTTATTTTTCATCATCAGCCTCCTTGTACTAATCACTCCGCCGTATGTTGGAGCGCCTGATGAGACCTAATCAATTGAACTCACTTGAAGCTGGAAGCTCTAGAGCCGCTTTACGCCGTCACTTAAATTACACTCTTCTCCTCTTGATTTTTTTGTTCCTTAATGGCATTTCGTCTATTTCTCTTTTTATCCCATTTGTACTTCACCTACTTTGTATCAAATGCAGGCTTCTCGGACAACAGCGTGTCCAAGGTGTATAGAAAGACGCCCTCCAGGTCTTTTTCAACAGTTGACGAGACCTCGAGGTACAGGATGTGAAAACTTACTGATCCCCGCTCAGCCTGTTTGCCCCTTTGAGATGTAAGATGCCAAAGCTGCCCCTTCTTACTGGAGGGTCCCCATTTTCTGCCCAACCAGTTTCTTAATTAGTAGGTAGTTCCTGCTGTGAAATGGGGGGACCACATAGAAAAAATATTGTTCTGTCTACACGGTGTGACCGAAATGTACGCAAATCCCCTTAAATGTAAGTCTGCGATGTGCACGTTAATAACGAGGTCAGACTGGTTTGATTTGTAATTTTAAACTGTGGCACAGAAGGGGGGACGGGAGGATCGGGGAAAAAATATGAACCCAAACATCGTGGAAGGCACTGCAAATGTGCCAAGGATCTAGATATTGTGAAACCAGGGTGGTCGTACCTGTTTTAGGACCAGCCTGCGCCCGCAGCATTGGCTCCAGCCCTGCAGGAGATGAAGTGGACGGGTCAGTACTATGTTGTGGACTTGAGGGGCACATTTAGCTTTAATACAGTGACAAACGGCACCGGCAACACGATGTCTTTGTCGAATAGCCGCCCTGTTTGCTTAATTGATCCTTTGAAAGGCTTGAGATTTAAACACCTTGGCACCCCCCCCCCCCCGTGCAGTTGAAATTTACACAGGCAAAGCTGCTTAAATGTTACGGAATTTGCCAATAAAAAAAAAAAATGATCAAAGGAAAAAAAAAATAAACATAAGTCCAAACAATTTACAAAGGTGGCATTCTGTCTCTTCAATAAAGATTAAAAAGCCAGGATGATGCGGATGCCACTTGATATGCCAGGCAGGAAGAGCCTGGAGTTGGGCGGCGAGCCTTAATTAACTTTGCACAGCCTACCATTCAACCAAACAAATGACCTTTAAGTAGGCAAACCACGGAGGTTCAGCTAAATAAATTAGCCCCCTCATCTCTGCAGTCAGCCCCTCTCTTCTCACCTGTCACCTCCCAGTGAACACGGACGCCAGCCTCGGCGCTGCTTTTAATATGCATCAGATTGCTTCTTGTCAGGCGACAAGTGTGAGCTTAGATAGAAGGGATAACGTCCCCTCCGTCAGAAGAAACAATCACGTGTCTGCATACATCTCAGCCCGGCCGGCCCGTGCATTCAAATCAACAGACATAGTGGGGGGGGGGGGGGGGGGGGGGGCGGACAGTGGAAACGGTGACAGGACGTCGTGTCAGCTGTAGGGCTGGCAGTGCCATGGACAGCACCAGCACTTACAGCCCCTTTTGTATTAGACGTGTGCACCGAAATTGTGGATGGGTCAGCCACCAGCAAACTAAACGATATTCCTCTCTGCACTCCCTTCAGTTACAAATGCAGAACACAGGATGACAGATGCGTCGATCAGCAGCGCTAACCTCTGTGCCACCGTGCCACCCCAGAGATGCACCATTTCAGCATCACATTCTATTACCGAGCACAGTGCTATGGATTGCACTGTTCAGAATGATATATGAAACATTGCAGGCTTGACCTTAAAAAAAGAAAAAAAGAAAAGAAAATCCCCCCAAGACACTGAGAGGAACAAGTAAGAAGTATTGGATAGTTCTTCTTATTGAATGTCACACCTGAGGAGTTATACGGCCTCTCCAAACAATAAGGCAGCAAATAAAACCCGTCTGCAGAGTCGGCAGGTATTACTTTCACTTTCAATTGGGTCTGATCAGCAGGAGGAAAATAAAAAATGAAGTAGCATGTAGATCTGACATATCTCGTTTACGCTGCAGTTGACAGCGGGGAAAATAAATTCAGCGCGCTCGCCGTCACATCTCCTGAACCGCAGATAAAATGCCAGCCATATGCCCAGAGCAGCTACTCAGGAGAGGGTTGGAGGGGCACCAGGCACCTCAGGGACTTCACGACATGATTAGCTCCTCTATTCAGCCTGGCTCTGGGTTACAAACTGTACATGTTAACGTGTGCCAAGCGTGAGGTCTGTCACGAGATTAACGACGGTGATGTTAAAGAGCGTTTTATCGTACCTTTGCTTTATTGGGTCACTCGCTGTGCTTACCCGTGTAAGACAGGTTCAAATCTAAGTAATCAATGCTGGCCTCAGTGTTAACGTTTGCAGTGCACCATTGATTGGAATGAATTTTGTAATGCATGTTGTAATAAAGTGCATTGTGTTTGTCATTCCAACAGATGGCGCGTCACAAACATTTGTCACAATAAAATGTCATCATTATATCATTTTGTAACCTGCTTAATCCGCCCTCAAGGGGTTGTTGGAGACTATCTCAGCTAGAACAGGGCACAAGGCCGGAGCAAACCCTGGACACACACACACACACACACACACACACACACTAGGGCTACTGAGTGTGACCAACTCACCTAACCGGCCTATCTTTGGACTGTGAGAGGAAACCCACAGCAGACATGGAGAGAACACACAAAATCCACGCAGGGAGGACCCAGGATGTGAACTCTGGTCTCTTTACTGCGAGGCAGCAGCGCTACCCACTGTGCCACCGGGAGGGTGGGGGGGGGGGGGCTGAACACTTTTGATGGCATTCCGTGTCACATGGAGACGTTGATTGTGAGTTTAGTAAGTTTGCTGCCATTCTTATAAACTGACGTTATGTTGATCAGGCCCATGGGAGATTACTGGGGGATTACTGTCCATTCCCACCACAGGGACTTTTTTTCCTTTCTCATTCAGGAACATTCCCACCACAGAAATTCGAGTCATTTGACTTCCTTTTATTTTTTATTTTTGTTTAGTTCCTATACTAGGGTACATACTTTTTGTTCAACCAGGAATTATTTGGGGGGGGGGCTCAGGTGATGAATTGCGCTGACTCTACTCTGTTTTGTCAGGTGCGTCTGTCCTTCCATCTGTATCTTCGCCTCCCCTCTCAGTGGACTGACCTTATTGAAATTTACTGCCCTTGCTACTCACAAAATGTGTTTCAAAATCTTAAACAGAGGGTGCTAGAGAAAATTTTGGTAAATGGAAAACTCCCATTTAAACAAAGCTGCTTTTGTTCAGACATCTTTAGGAGTTGATGCAAGTTTACTTTGGAATGAGCTGGAAATGAATCGTCAAGTCAAAGCAAAGATCAAACGCAGGAGTTGAAAAAAATGTAGAGATTAATTAAAAAGGGAACGGCAGGAATTAGAGCAGGAGCCGATGTTCAAAGTGGAAGAAGAAAATGCGCTAAACACAACAATCAAAAACACAAATGTCTTTATAAGGATCTGCAAACTCACATCATGAAGGCCACTTGTCACGGGTTTGTATACCCATCACGTCACTGATGTCATTAGCGTGACTTTCAGGGACATAAAGCCCCCCCCAACTCCCATCCCAGTTTCTCCTGTGGTACGCCAAACCCGACCCCAGCTTCCCCTGGGGAACACCCCTGTTTTGTTCCGGTAGAGTATTATATTCCTCTCCTTTCCCCTTTTGTATTATTAATATGTAGCCCTTATCAGAAGGCCTCAAATCTCACAGACTTTCCACTTTTTATAAGGTACTGTACTCCATAACTTCTCCACACCTTCCCTTCTATATCTATAACCTCAGGCAATTAGGTGTAGTAAAAGACAAGCAGGAGTTAAGTTACAATTTAAACAATGTATTATTGATAATACAGTGGAACCTCGGGTCACAACCGTAATTCGTTCCAAAACTCTGGTCATAACCCAATTTGGTCGTGACCTGAAGTAATTTCCCCCATAGGATTGTATGTAAATACAATTAATCCGTTTCGTACCGTACGAACTGTATGTAAATTTTTTTTTAAAGATTTTTAAGCACAAATATAGTTAATTATACCATAGAAAGCACAGCGTAATAGTGAACTAAATGTAAAAACATTGAATAACACTGAGAAAACCTTGAACAACAGAGAAAATTTAACATTGCAAGAGTTTGCGCTATAGCGCTAGGAACCGCTCGCTAAAAATGCTTTTTTTTTTTAATGAGTTTTAAGCACAGGGAAAACATGAACATTTGAAAAATCCGTAATTTAATAAACAACCAAGAAAAGTAACATTGTATCAATATACGCTACGAACCGATCGCTGTAAACAGAAGTGAAGTGGAGGTTAAAATCCAATAGAGAAAAGTCTTCATTAAATACATCGAGGTTAAAACAATGCAGGGGTCAGTCTCTTTAAAAAGAAGCCTGGTGCGTTCTTTAACTGCCTTCTCGGCCTTATGTGGCCATCCCTCTCTCTCGTGTGTGTGTGTGTCTGTCTATCTCTCACGTGTGTGTCTCACTCGTGTGCGTGTGTGTGTCTGTCTCTCTCTCTCTCTCTCTCGTGTGTGTGTGTGTGTCTCTGTCTGTCTGTCGCGTGTGTGCATGTGTGTGTCTCTCTCTCTCTCACGTCTGTCTGTCTGTCGTGTGCGTGTGTGTGTCTCTCTCTCTCGTGTGTGTGTGTGTGTGTGTGTGTCTCTGTCTGTCTGTCGCGTGCGTGCATGTGTGTGTCTCTCTCTCTCTCCCTCTCTCGCGTCTGTCTGTCTGTCGCGTGCGTGTGTGTGTCTCTCTCTCTCGCTCGCTTGCTGCACAGGGAGAGACTGAACACGTGCGGAAATCATTGGCGCATACGAACTGGAAGGGAAACTGGCTTGTTCATATACCGAGTGTGTGGTCGTGAACAGATGCAAAAGTTTGGCGAACTATTTGGTTGTAACCCGATTTGTACGTGTTCAGAGACGTTCATGAACCGAGGTTCCACTGTATTCATAAATAATCATATGCAAAGTACAAGTGAGTACTGGCAACCATACAACCTGATAAATGCTGATGTGTAGTTTCAGGCGGCACACAGACCTGTCTCGAGTTAAGGCCTTAGTCAGCTGTGGTCAGCAGTGGTCAGCTTTCTTCAGAATGGGCCGCATGCCTGTCTCAATATGGCTGCCGAGCTGTGCTCTTCATTGTGTTGTCCTTCTCAGTTCATGGTGTGTGAGATGCTCCTTCATCAGTTTGGTAAGAGAGTGAGAGAGAGGGTGAGATAAAGCCAGCAAATTTATAGGTTTTCTGTCCAGCCTCTAGAGCCAATAGGACGTTGTGGTATTTAAAGGCTTCTGATACAAGCCAGTTCCAAACAGCCATACTTCAGACCAATGGTGGGGCAGAACACCTTCACACCTGCCCTCCAAACCAGGTGTTAAGGTAAAGCTGGGCAGTTAGGCAGCCTGACTTTCCTCTGGGGGGTTGACTGAGAGACTCCAGCAGTTGACCCAGCCCTGTCATAAAATTCACTTTCCTGATTTATTCCTAGGGGAGTAAACATGAATGCTTGTCACTAATGTAACACTAATATTGCATTGCTTTGCCTAAGTTACAAATAAAGACATAAAGACAAAATATTTATCAACTTGTATGCAAAATTTCACATCACAAACAGCCCACAAGACCCCATCTTCCCCTGGGGTACACCCCCAGCTCCTTGCCATGCAACCATGACTTGTAGGTAGCAAGTAAGTCACAAAATGCCAGTTGCGGGGTCTAAATTAAAAATAATGACAAAAGTAATTGTGATCAGGGCTTCCCAGATAAGACCAGTTCTTTTACAGAAGGTTTTCTATAATGGAAAACATGCTGGGGAAGCTTTATCTTGTGCAGAAGAAAAATTTTTTTAATGAAGACAGGACTCTTGACCAATGAATTCGAGGGAGAGGCAGATCTTCAGTTCAAAGACACAGTATTTTGGAAATACCTTTCTTGTTTTTGTTGTACACTTGATTTTTCCAGAAGTAATGATTAATAACATTTAAGCTAAAAAATGCACGCGTTTTGCAGGCTTGTGAGCATATAACTGGTTTAAGTGACAGGAGTTTTTTTTCTTTATTCCATGAACGTTTTACACAACATTTGCTTTTGTACAGCTCTGGTCGCCATTTGGTTCTGTAATATCGTCTTTTTATTTTTTTAATCTCGTTCTTTATGAAAACATTAGATTCAAATGTATTCTTGGTCATCACTACAAGCTGTACGAGGCGAGTAGCATTGCTTTAAACATCCTGCATTCTCCAAAGAGTTTAGGGTTAGGGTCACATCAGGGTTACTTTATATTAAATTCTAAAATAACTTTAGGTATCGCCATCTTCAAGTAATAATTATAACGCCCTCATTTACTGAACAGCACCCTTCAAATGAAACAAATCAAATCCACAGTAATTCCCAAAATGCCCTTTGCATAAATGTGCTTCATTTTCCAGAGAGGTTTAACGTAAGGGCTGGATTTTGGGGGTTCCTCCTAAAGTTTCGTTAAGCACCACGCTATGTGCGCAAGAAATCAAGTGACACTGCTGTCATTTCTAGATATAAAAAACTCCATTAAATAAAATGTGCCACTTTTTCTTTTCCCCCAAACCAGCTTTTCCAAACAGGTTAAGGTTAGTGCCAGCTCAGCGTTGGCTCATTGAGCTGTTTGGAGTCTTTAGGTATTGCATTCTGTAAGAAATAATTCAAATTATGGGTCCGTCAGATGGATTGGCACCCTGTCTGGGGGTTTGTTCTTGTCCTGTGCCCTGTGCTAGCTGTGATTGGCTCCAGCGCCCTCCTTATGACCCTGTTCAGGAATAAGTGGGTTAGAAAACGACTGACTGCCTGCCATATGTATAATTATATAAGGTCAAATAACACGCAGAAATGGCTGTCTTTGTTCCCCTGAGAAGCACCCGTGCTGTCTGTAATTTGTCTGGAGGGGTTAGGGTTCTGGGCAGGTCAGTGTGGTATAGCGGGTCGGCAGCTCAGAATGAAAGGGCAGTTTTTAAATAAATAATAATATAGAGGGGGCATGGTATTGCGGCCGGAGCGGGTCTCAGACACGAAGTGCACAGGTGAGGAATCGTCTGCATCCGTGATTGAGGCCAGCAGCGGCTAATCGCCACACCTGAGCCACGTCCCCATTATGAATAAGAGAAGTGCAAGTGCGGAAGGAGAAGAAAGATCAGAAAAGAAAAAGGAGAGAAAACAGAGGATGGAGGTTACAACAGAGAAAAGGCAGGCTCACTGTAGAAGGACAGGCAGCTAGGAGAAGGGATCCATAGCGGGGTGTTTAGCTGGCACCCGGGGGGACAAATAGATTGGGTCACTCCTGCTGAGTTTTGAGGAGGCGCAGGAGTTGACCACGATCGAGGACGGCTCGCCGCGGGAGTCAGGAGGCTCGGGAGGTGGAAGCCCCAGTGTGAGTGGCCTGGTCGCTGGGGAACCCAAGTCTCAGTCTGGAGGGAGCGAAAGTCGACCAGAACCTTAAGAGAAGGTCAGCTGCAAGTAGGGCAACTCCCCTGGTGCAGGGCCTGGACGGACAGGAGAAGCAGGGGAGCCGTCAGCTGAAGAAGGCACCGGGTTTTGTTTTTAAAGGTCTGCTTCCAGCCATTGTTTTAACCTCCACATTTGCACTGGATTATTTATTCATGGACATTTTGTTTGCACTGCACTATTTATTTGGACACTGGTTTTGTTGTTTTAATAAAAACACCGTTTTGCACTTTGGCACCTTTTCCCCCCTTGCTTCGTTTTGGCGTCCTCATTGTTCAGCTCATCCGGTTACTTTACCGACGGTGTCGGGTTCAAGAGGCTCCCTGAAAGAGGGATGGGAGTGTGGAGCAGAATCCGCATTGTCACAGTTAGGGTTAGCTCATGGAGTTGCTGTGCTCCTTTATGCCGATGGTTAGTTAGCTGTAACGGAATGAAGCCGAAGAAGGGCAGCAGCAGCGGGCCGGTTTGTGGTGTCACGGCTGGCTCTGTGCGCCTGAGCAGGTGAGCCGTCTCCTCAAGGTGAACTTTAATGGCCTCTGCTTCTTTTTAGCCTCTTAGCTTTTATGACATTTTTAGTTCTGGTTCCAGTGGACTGAAGAGTCATAAATAGGGGAAAGGCACACCAGCAGAGCGTCCGTGTGAGGAGCCCCCCACGTCCCTTTTTGTGACACATCGAAGGCGTGTACATCTCCTCCCTGATTCCTGATGGCTTCTAACAGTATCTTTACAAACAGCCGAGTCACAGATCACAATGGCCTCCAATGAAAGGCCCCTCATTGCACACCACCTGCCTAGTGACGCCGTAAAATGACGAGTCCTAATGTGACCGGGCAAACCACTGTAGGTCGCGTACTGTTTGATGTCATGTCTGTGTGCTTCGTGTGGTGATGTCTGGCAGGCCTCTAACACGCATGTGTGCCCCTTCCATTGGCGTCATAGACCTCCAAATGTAAAAGGTGCATTGCGTTTGACACGCAGTCCTAAAATCTGTTGTGATTCGTGCAGTATGCACTGTTTGAACGCTTTACGTGCCCAGATTACACGTTCAGGCAAACAGTACACCCTATGAGTGTGTGTGTGTGTGTCTCAACGTGCACACGCAGGCCAGGAGTCAGCAAGTCAATAGATTTTCATAAATAGTGCGTACTGCATGAAGACATGAAAGGCCATTATGCAAAAAGCATGTGGCAAGACAAAAATAATAAAAATGAAGCCCCCGTTACTGAATACTGACTCTCTGCCTTAGCGCTATGATCACGTGGAAGTGGCACTCATTAAAGCCTGCTTACTTTATGCTGCCTTCTTCTCTCTCTTGGTGTCGTCCTGTTTTTTTTTTTTTTGGTATGTTGTCTGGTGTGTTGCCGCCAAAGGCACCCGAGTCATGCGGCAGCCACATTTGAGAGCTCGTCTGGGATGAGTAACGACTGCAGACACAGCAAGGGGAGCAACGAAGCAATTTCAAATAAGAGTTCACAGCAAATGGCACCGAAAGCAGGGGGTCTTATTTATTTTTACTTTCACTTTTGCTGTTTTTTTTTTGTTTGTTTTAAAAAGGAAGAAAACCGTAAAAAAAAAAGAAAAAACAGGCCTTTTGTTTATGAAGTTTGTTTTTTTTTCCCCAGGGAAGAACTCTCTGCCTGAAAGATTTAACCAACCAGCAGGCGAGCCGAATTCAAATGAAATTACAAGAAATAACAAGTTCATTACCGAGCAGAAGAGCCTTGAAACAACTGTCAGGTCTGCGCGTCGTGTGCATCGTACAGCAGCGAGGTCAGCAAACTCCGTAACGATCAGGGAAACACCTTCACCTGCGTCTGCGAATCTGCTGTTATTAGTGGAGAAAAGACACAGAGAGGCCATTATTGTTACTGCCATTAATAAGAATAATTCTGTGCATTTATATTGTGCTTTTCTCACTACTCAAAGCGCTCAGCAATTGCAGGATAAGGGCCCAAAAGAGCAGAGTCCCTATTGGCATTTATGGGATTCAAACCGGCAACCTTCTGATTGCCAGTGCAGATCCCTAACATCACAGCCACCACTCCGCTCCATTATTATTATGGCAGTCAGGTGACCATGGATTGGAAAAATATGGCTTAGAATTTATTACTATTATTATCATCATCATCATCCACCACCCATTCCTTATCAGACACATGTAATCCAATTCATGGTTACAAAATATTATTACTTTTATTATTAGTTGCATTATTAGTAGTCCAGTGACCATGTATTGGAAAAAACATGGCTTATTATTATTTTTATGTTTTATTTTGTTTGTCTGTTTTTGTTGTTATCATCCATTCATCCAAACCCACTTTATCCTGAGTAGGGTTGTGTTGCAGCCTGAGCCCACCAAGCAATGAGCACAAGACAGGAACAAACCCTGGACGGGACGCCAGTCAGAATCAGAAACATTTACTCCAGTTCAGGATTTCAGGGCGTTACTGTTACTGTTACTGTTATTATTAGTAGTAGTAGTATTGGTAACCATGAAGTGACCATGTATTAGAAGAGTCTAGCTTAGCATTTTTTATTATTATTATTATTAGTAGTAGTAGTAGTAGTATTGGTAGCCATGAACAACAACAACATTTATTTATATAGCACATTTTCATACAAAAAGTAGCTCAAAGTGCTTTACATAATGAAGAAAAGAAAAATAAAAGACAAAATACAAAATTAAAATAAGACAACATTAGTTAACATAGAAGAGTAAGGTCCGATGACCAGGGTGGACAGAAAAAACAAAAAAAAAACTCCAGAAAGCTGGAGAAAAAAATAAAATCTGCAGGGGTTCCAGGCCACGAGACCGCCCAGTCCCCTCTGGGCATTCTACCTAACATAAATGAAATAGTCCTCTTTATAGTTAGGGTTCTCACGGAGTCACTTGATGCTGATGGTCATACAGACTTCTGGCTTTTAATCCATCCATCATTTTTGGAACATCATGGTACTTTGGGTAGATGGTGGTGGCGCACGCCACCACCAAAAGGACACCGGAAAAGGAAACAGAAGAGAGAGTGGGGGTTAGTACAGATTTTGAATGAATAGTTATTATAATGAATTGGATATACAGAGTATCAGGATTTAAATTACAGTGAACTTATGAGAAGGCCATGTTACAGTAATGTGTTTTTAGCAGTTTATTAAAGTGCTCCACTGTATTAGCCTGGCGAATTCCTACTGGCAGGCTATTCCAGATTTTAGGTGCATAACAGCAGAAGGCCGCCCGCCTCACCACTTCTTTTAAGTTTTGCTCTTGGAATTCTAAGGAGACACTCAGTTGAGGATCTGAGGTTGCGATTTGTGACCATGAAGTGACCATTTATTAGAACAGTCTGGCTTAGCGTTTATTATTATTATTATTATTATTATTATTATTATTAGTAGTAGTAGTAGTAGTAGTATTGGTAGACATGAAGTGACCATGTATTAGAAGAGTCTGGCTTAGCGTTTATTATTATTATTATTATTAGTAGTAGTAGTATTATTATCCATCCATTCATTATCAGATATACAGCTATTACTAAAAGTCAGGAAATTGTCTTTTAGTAATAGCTGTAGTAGTAGTAGTAGTCCAGTGATCATATGCAGGTAGTCCCCAGGTTACGGACATCCGACCTACAACATACGAACGGGGCCGCAGCTGCAACGCATGCGCCTCAGTAACTGCCATTCCGTCATCTTCGGCCTGCGGACGCTGCAAGCGGTGGCTGGACGGAGGCTGGAGGGGGTCGATTTCGCTGCTCGCGCAGTGTAGTGTCCCTCGGGTGGCTCCTGGCAGCAAGCGGTTTCACTGCCCGCCCACCACACACAGCTGCCCCGTTCGTTCTAAGTGCACGGCTGGTAAATGCTGCAAGTGGTGATCCAGTTGTGGCTGAACGGGGCGGCGATGGGTAGCATTGTAGTGTGCCTCAGATAGCTGCATGTTGAATGGGGGCGGTGGTGCGGTGGGACACTGCAGGCAGCATACTGTAGTGGAGGCTGGTGATGAACCCCCCCTCGCCGCCCCCATTCATTCTCAATAGCAAGCCTGCTTGTACTGTTACACACATAGCAGGAAGTTGTCTCTTGTCAGTACAGGGTGGTCCAGATCTAATTATGCAGATCCAGATCGTCTGGATGACTTTGATTTATGCAGGAACGATTCCAGTTTGGCGCAAAGACGATTCTTCATGTCGTCAGTTTGCACGCTTCTCGATGGTCCGGGATTTTTTGGGTGATTTTCTATGTAATAAACTGAATAAGTTATAGCGTTATGAAAATTGCATAATTAGATCTGGACCACCCTGTACATCAGACGTGTTGACGACGGGTGCCTTCCTGCTGTGATGGCGTGTACTGTATAGTGCTGTGCAGAAGAGTTCATCTTAACCTTTTGTCTTCACCCTTCACGAATGTCTCTGAAACACAAATCCGATCCAAGTGCTGGTGATGCAGTGAAGAAGAGAAAAACCATCACCTTGGAAAATAAAGTAGAAATAATAAAAATGTCAGAGAGAGCTGAAACTCCATCATTCATTGGCAGAGCACTTGGTTACAGCATTTATTAAAATAATGGACCTGTTCCGACTTACATACAAATTCAACTTAAGTACAAACCTACAGTCCCTATCTCGTACGTAACCCGGGGACTGCCTGTATTGGGAAAGTATAGCTTATTATTATAATTATTTCTTTTTTTAATTTATTTTGTTATTGTTATCACACATACTCTCACTTTTAGAACCACTTACTTCAGTTCAGAATTTCAGGGTAGTAGTTGTTTTAAATTAAATTTTCAAAAATCAGATGACCATGTCCAGGAAGAGTATAACTTAGAATTATTATTATTATTAGTAGTAGTAGTAGCAGTATCAGTATTATTATTATCCATTCACTCCTTATTAGACACACTTAATCTGGTTTATGATTTCAGGGTGTTATTATTTTTAGTATTAGCAGTAATATTAGTCCAATGGCTCTGAGGTTAGGGATATGCACTGGCAATCAGAAGGTTGCCGGTTCGAATCCCATAAAATGCCAATAGGGACGCTGCTCTGTTGGCCCCTTAACCTGCAATTGCTGAGCGATTTGAGTAATGAGAAAAGAGATATATAAATGCAAAGAATTATTATTAATGACCATGTACTAGGAAAATAAGGCGTATTTTTTTTTTTTAATTTAATTTATTTTTTGTTGTTATCATCCATCTCCTCACTATAGGAACCACTTATTCCAGTTCATGATTTCAGGCTATTATTATAATCTTTATTATTAATAATAATAATAGTAGTAGTAGCCATTCAGAGACCATGTACTGGTGGAATATAGCTTAGAATTATTATTATTATCCATTCATTAATCCATGATCAGCTTTCAGAATGTTATTACTGTTATTGCTGTTCTTAATAATAGTAACTGTAGAAAAATGTGGATAATTATTATTATTATTATTATCATTTATTATCCTCATCATCATCCAGTCATCCATCCATTATTATCATTACTGTTATTAATAGTAGTAGTTGTGCAGTTACCACACACTGGACAAATATGACTTCTTCTTCTTCATATTTTTATCATCATCATCATCATCACTAGTCATATTACATCCACCCTATGCAAAAAACAAGTTCAGAAATATTGATAACGTTATTGAAATTATCAGCATTCCCCTGAGTGTAGTGTGCCAAACAGGTCCCCCCAGGCCCGGCCCACCATTGCCTCCTGCCCTGTACCCTGTGAGGTGGCTGCCCGCGGCCCTTGGGATGAATTAAGTCGGTCCCGTCAGTTATTACCAGGGTGGTATTTTCAGGAGCAGTCAAGCCCAGAAATCTTATTATTAGTGCGACAGTAAATTGCAGTCGTGGTGGTGGTAGTCAAGAAGTCTCAAAAGCACATTAAATAGCAGAAACAGCCGCCTCACTTTCTTAAAATCTTCATCAAATGTGGCGACGTGCTCTCCCCTGCTGTATGTAACGTCTGAACAGACTGGCTTCGTCAAATTTGGCTCGCTGACTGTTAACTGCTGCCTTATTTCTCCTGACCCTCATAATCACCTGTTGTCTTGTACTTCACTGCTAGAACTCCTCTGATTGCGGCCGGAGTGATCGGTGTGCTCTTCGTGGTGGTTATCGTGGCCCTGAGTGTCGCCGTTTACATCCGCCGGAAGAGTATCAAGAAGAAGAGAGCGCTGCGGAGGTTCTTGGAAACGGAGGTAAGCTTCTAGCCGGTGGCCTTCTTGGCCTGAGCACTCGAGTCTGTGAATGTTTTTACTAAAACTCTTAGCAACTTCATGTAAAGTGTGTATCAGAATAGGAAAACATCAACTTAAAACTGTGTGTGTGTGTGTGTGTGTGCCAGTATGATGTACTGTTCAGATTATACAGGAATGGCTCAGCGGGCCACTGTGGGGTCTCTCCTGACCCAGAGTCCTAGCAGGGGAGTAGATACATATCAAAATCTGTCTGATGTACCCAGCACGTTTTCCCTGCATAAACCTAAATGATATCTCTAGTAAATATTTTATTATCTGGAATGAAAAAGATCAATCATATCTTGTTGATAAAGTGTGCATTCTTCCTCTTTCACAATTGTGGTGCGGCTGGAGCAACAAATGTGTACAAAAATGTACAAAATTATTATCTGTGGAGCAATTTGTTTAACATCAGTGGGCTTCTGGAATTTGACGGCGCACTCGGAGTGCCCTCCATAACGTTTTGTTTCCCTCCTGTGCTCCACAGTTTAAAATTACAAATCAAACCATTCAGGCCATTAAAGTGCACACTGCAGACTTTCATTTAAGGGGATGTGCACACAACACTATTCCTGTGTGGTCCCCCCACCCCATTTCAGAGCACCATCATGTTTGGGACAGTTGGCGTCCCAGGTGTTTGTCATTCCTCAGGTGGGTTTTCATGGCTTCATAAGATACCTCAGCCAGCTTCTACCCTTTGGGGTCTGGAGCGGCCATTGATCAACATGAGGACAAGAGCTGTGCCAGTGAAAGTCAAAGAAGACATCATGAGGCTGAAAACCAACCTTTTTTCGGACTTCCCTGCAAATTTGATTTAAAGACGGGCCTAGGAGTGGATCTCGTTCATAACCCGGGGACTGCCTATATATGCCTATATGTATGGGGTCATGGGCAAGCATTATAGATTTTAGATTATGGATGTACACGTTTGGTTAATATGTAACCCTGAGCATAAAAAACAGTCATGTCAGGGTGGCAAAACATTTGTCAATTTGGTGCTGAAATGATACTTTAAATAAAACAGAAATGCACTTTTAAGCTGGAAAAGCTGAAGTCATAGTGCTGTCATCTCTGTCGCTGACTAATGGCTTTTCGGGTTAGGACCCTTAGTCAAGGGGCAGACATAGTAAAGTGCAGTACCACATTTGGTGTAGAATGTGATGCTGCCAGGTTATGACTAATATGTTCTGAGATTTTAGACAGAAGTTTTGACACAACCGTGACACCAGAGCATGACAACATGCTGTATGTGCATCGGCACATGCAAGTAACATTTTCACTGTTCTCTGTACACGTGACACTGAGATCTTAGAAATGGATAAATTGGTTGGTTTCTTAGTTATGCCCACAACTGTAAAATTGAACCAAGCAGGTTCAGTAAATGAAGAAGAAGAAGAAGAGGAATGGGTGGCACTGTAGTAGTGCCGCTTCCTCGCAGTACGCAGACTCGGGTTCACACCCCGGTCCTCCCCAGTGTAGAGTTAGCATGTTCACCCCGTGTCTGTGTGGGCTTCCTCCCCCCCGTCCAAACACATGCAGGTTGGGTGACTTGGTGTGTGTGTGTGTGCGCCCTGCGATGCAATGGTGCCCCATCTAGGGATGGATAATGATTATAAAAATAATAATTTTAAACCATATCCTCCCAATTTATGGTCACTACCATAACTACTACTACAACTAGTTGTAGTAATAATAATAAAATCCTGAAGTGTTACTGATAATGAGTGGACTGTGATGGACTGGCGTCCTGTTCAGTGTTTGTTCTGTGTTTCACCCTATGCTACCTTGGGCGGTCTCCAGCCAATATCCCCCCAGATCTCTGGATTAAGCAGGTTAGAAAATGACATGACATAATAATAACAATAATACTGAAAATTACGACCATCATAGTAACGACATTGTGCCATGCCCGCCAGTGCTGCTGGAATGGGCACTGACACTTTACGATTGGGCAAGCAGGTTAGAAACTGAAAAAAATGGTTCATAAGAGTGAAAGGTTATTCTGTTGTCTGTTCTAACTGTTACCTATATAAAGTGCCTTAGAATTGTTATTATATATCCCGGTGGGTTGGGGTCATTTATTTTATGGCATCACGTGATGAGAAGTGGAGCGTTGCTGCCTCCCAGGTCTTGAGAGACTTGACGCGCCGAATGGACTCTTCTCATTTGCGAATCTCCCTAGATGGATGTTGTTGTAATCCAGCGTCCCAAGTTCAAATCTCATGTCAGGTCATCATCTTTGTGGAGTTTCCATCTTCTCGTTGAGCCTGCCCGCCTTTTCATCCTTACTTCACCAGAGACATGCAAGTTCAGAAAACTGGTGATTCCAAACTGTCTTAAGTGTGGGTGCCACAGTAAAGGGACTACCCCACTGTCCAGAGCCCCTCTTTAGTGTCAGAGGCTCTTGGGATATCGTTCTGCACCTGTGACCTGATTTGAATTAAGCCGGTGCAGGAATGAGATGGGACGTTAAGGCGGTCATTAACTTTAAATCCCAGTGTGAAGGTAACATGTAATTGACTGGCTTCACCTTCAGGGTCAGCCATCCCGTGAATCAGGGTCAGAGGAAACGTTTAGGAACGTGAAGTCTGTTCGTGGAGTTAGCTGAACTAGAATATCAGGGTCATGAATTCACCCAATAAACGACGTGCCTCTCAATAAACAAGCGGAGGCCATTCAGTCCATTTGTCACCTGTTTGTTTAGCTGAAAGCTGTGCTGTCCCAACGTCTCCTCCGGACCCTTCTTCAACTCCATGTCTCGAGAGTTTGTTCCAAAGCTCTTTTTTAGTCAAGAAGTGCTTCCTGGCTCCAGTCCTGAACGCTTCACTGTCCCATAGTGCGTTAACAAGTTGGACTTAAATGACATACCCTATAATTTTCTTCTTTTAAATGCCATCTGTCCCCAACTGTGAATTATTAATCCGCCCATAGACACACTTGCCTGGAAAAATATCATTTTTTTTTTTTTTTTTTACTCCAGTCTATAAAAGGCATCTGCAAAATTTCTCGGACGTTTGCTGTTCTGAGCTTCAAGTTCATGTCACATCGAGTGAAAGCTGACAGAGGTGTGAATTATGCTGTCAGCCTGTAATGGTATATCAGCATCTCTTTAAATACTCGCTCTGTGCTGCTATTTAAGCTGTCTCTTGACTGCTTAAAATAATTAGTATGAAGATACCCGCTCTCCCAGTGCAATAAATGTCAAAAAATAAGGCTATAAAAGTGCGGCCCACTCTCTCTGACCGTAACCCTTCCTTTCGGTTTAAAGGCTCGCTCTCTGCTGTTTGGTTTTGATCGTTCGACTAGGATGCGGCCGAATGTTTTGTTTGTTCTATGAAGTCCCAGCATCGTCTTCAATTTACGGCACATATCAAGTTGCCGTCATGTAGTTTGGGACATTGGAAGAGGAGTGGCAGTGGTGAAGCAGCAGAGAAATGCAGAGTTGGGCGTCTGGGATTGTGACAGAAGCGCGGCATGAAGCGCAGTTTGTCAACTTCAAGTTCAGTTTACTTGTCATGTGTCCGCAGTACAATGCGTGTCACCCCTGACTAGTGACAGTGGTACAGTACCAACAACACCGCACATTAAAGACCTCTTCAGAGAGTGCACTGCCTGCCTCTGGACATTTTCATGTTTTATCATTGAACAACAGAAAAACAACTTAATGGCAAAGTGAGAATAGATGTCTGCGAAGTGATTAAAATGAAAAATCATTTACCAGTTGTAACCACATGGGGGCGCCACAAACACAGTGATGCCCAACACAATTCCAGGTTCAAACAAAGGACCTTCTCCATAAAAACACCAGCAAAATACACCAATTCACTATTCGCAACTTAAGGATGGCTTCTTTCACCTGCATGGAGAGCTCCTTTGACCGCATGTTGTCTGTTCACAGCAAAATCTTCCACATGCAAGTACCACACCTCAAATCAACTCCAGGCCTTTTATCTGCTTAATTGATAAGGACATAACGACGGACTTGACCACACCTGCCCATGAAATAGCCAAAGAGTCAATTGTCCAATTACTTTTGAGCCCCTGAAATGAAGAAGGGATTGTGTTCAAAAAATGCTTTAGTTGCCTCACATTTTTATGTAATCGTTTTGTTCACCCCACTGAATTAAAGCTGAAAGTCTGCACTTCAACTGCATCGGAGTTGTTTCATTTCAAATTCATTGTGGTGATGTGCAGAACCAAAATGAGAAAAAAGTCATCTCTGTCCAAATATTTATGGACCTAACTGTAGATATATATATGTGTGTATATGTATATATATACATATATAAAAGCCAAATAACACTGACTCACTCATCACGAAATCTCCCAAACCATGAGGACATGGGACTTAAAATTTGGAATGTAGGTTACCCTTGGCCCATAGGCGCTCGCTAAGAAACGGTTACAAAAATTTCGTGATTCAAGCGCGTTCTGTCTGTATATCTGTAAGGTTTTCACGAGAGAATGACTTAACGGAATTAGATTGGGTTGTTTCCTATAATTTCATTGAACTTTCTGGTTGATTTTGCAACTTCTCTAATCGCGCTAAGTACCAGAGTTCGCTTGCAGTTCCGATGTGTTTATGCAATCCAAGAGAGTGGCTGTGGGCCGAGAGCAGCGGGGTGAGGCCTTCCTCATTCACTCGCCAGCCTCCGTTTGTGTCGCTCTGCCTCTTGCCACGTGTTGGAGTGCACCTTACCTCCGCTTAGCTAGCGATACCTTTTTGTTCAGCAGACATTATCATCTACAGATTGTTAAGGAGTAACGTTTGCCGTTTTTGACAGAGATATCAGAGCTCCGTGTGTTTTAGAGGGTAGCTGCTGATTGGCAGAGATATCACGGCCACATGCTTTTCTCCCCACGCGGGGAACGCTCTCCTGTCAGAGCTGAACACGATCAGATATAGTGCCAACGTCTATTGATTTTTAAAGTTTCATCACTATGTGGGCGCAGCCATAGGGTACAGCTAGTCTATATATTGTGGCAGGTGGCCGGGTGTGGTCATCAGCCGCCTGCCTATTTAAGGGGCCGCCTTCCTTCAATCAGGGCTGGAGTCGGGTGAGGAGAAGGACGAGGTCGGAGAGGAGGCGGCAAGGAGAGGCCTGGAGAGAGAAAGAGAGACGTCTATTTGAAAAGCCTGGACTTTGGGAGACTGTGGGGGTTTGTGTGGCGGTGCACTTATAGACTTATTGTACATATTAGTGTAAATAATCATGTGGTGATGGCTTTGAACGTGTCTGCCTGTCTGTGTCCGGGCCGCCCAATTCACAATATACAGTAAATAAATATCCCAAAAAACAGCTTTCAGGTGTGATTTAAAAGTCGGTGCTGACCTAATCTAAAAAGGTTGACTACTGCAAAGCTTAGGGGCAGCTACAGTAAAGGCACAGTCCCCTCTTAGTTTTTGTCTCGAACTCGGCCCGACCAATGGCTTCTCGTCAGAGGAACTTAGTGATCGTGAAGGAGAGTAAGGGTGTAGCAGGTCAGTAAGATGAATGGGGGGCTAAACAATTCAGGACTTCGACTTGATCCTGTAGTGAACAGGAAGCCAGTGAAGAGAAGCTCAGACTGGTGTGATGTGATTCTGTTTTCGTGTGCCTGTTCAACGCCTGGCAGCAGTGATCTCGATGAACTGAAGACGAGCAAGCGATGACTGACTTAACTCCAAGCTATAACGAGTTGCAATAGTCAAGCCAAGAAGAGACAGATGTATGAATTAGTGTTTTAAAATCCTGTACAGAAAGAAAGGCCTCAACCTTAGCTAATAACTTGAGCTGATGATAGTGAATTGCCAGTGAGAACTGTGAGCCCACGGTCTCTGGTGAACGAGCTAAATGGAGAACTCCATCCGTCAGCCACGCAGAGCCCTTCTTTCACCACCTTGAGCGGTGCACTTCCCTTGTGACTTCCACTGATCTCTCTGCGTCGGCTTCTCTGTGCAGCGACGCCACTACACTCCAACAGTGTAAATCCCACCCTTATGACCAATTCAGTCGCTGTGGACTCACAACTCGTTTCGAGGGTTTGCGATGGCTGTGAAGGCTGTGAAGCCGTGGTCTGTGGCACAGAGGCGAGCGCTTTTGCGCCATGAGCTTAATGGAGAGCTCCATCCGTGACTTGCACAGAGCCCGTCTCTGACCGCTGTGAGTGGTGCACGTCTCTGGTGACATCAGCTGATCTTTCTTGCTCTCTGTGTCACCCACCTCACTTCTCTCTGTTTTCAGCTATTCAAGGTAGCATCGTTCCACATTACCTTGGGTAATCAGGGTTCTGCTCTAATAACAATATTGGTCCATCCATCCATTTTCTAAACCTTCTTCACCCTGAGCAGAGCTACAGCAAAGATGGAGCCCATCCACCAATCCTTGGACAAGGTGCCAGTCCATCACAGGGGACAGAAATAACAGAAGAAATGAAAACAAACATAAACCAGGGAACAGATGCTGGCTAAAACATAACACAAACCGAGAACGCCATGTGTGTGAGGAAGGAGCACCCGCCCCTGTGCCACCCTCCGTGCCCTCAGTGCTTGTATGTTTACTGTAAAGATGCTTGCTACTCTGAGATTTTCAATTCCGTACACTTCGGCTGCACTAAATCCAGTTGCAGGTTTTCGCGTGGCATCCCATGGATTTTAATTAGATGCAATTATTTTTTGCTTTGTTTGTTGTCAGCACAAAAGCATCCTATTAAAAAGACAAAAACTAGAAAGGAAATAATAATTAAAGAGTATTGCAGCAAATAAAATGTACCCCGTTGTTGTTTTCGAGGTTGCTCTATGAAAATCCACAGGTTTAAATGTTCATCTGTTGATTTACTGGACCCACTTCATTCAAATTTAGGGTTGTGGGTTTCCAGCGCCCTAAAGTTAAAGAGAGGTCGCCAGTCCCGTCGCATTGATGTAAATAATACGGATCAAATTGTCAGTTTAGTATTTCTGGAATTATGCTGGGAAATTTATCTGACGAGGTGCCAAGTGTTATCTTTAAATCTGGACAAGCTATGCCAAGTGCCTTCAGGCTCGAAATAATGAGTCCACTCATTTAACTAACTAAAAAAATAAATATATAAATAGTGAACCCTCATCGCGTGATTTAATATCTGAGAATGAGTGCTGTGAACCTCGAGCTGGAGGTGATGTTTTCCATGTGGGTAGCCTTGGCACTGATGACATACGGCATTAGTGTGGATGGCAGGATCCTCTGCTCCTGTTGGCGTCTCGCATCTCCTAGTTAAACAATGCTGAAATCTGCACAACAAGCTCCCCTGCTGAGTCGCTAATTTTCCCGGCGCCCCAGACAGTATTTTTTTGAAAGGCAGTTGACCTGTTTGGATTTCATAATCCTTCATTTCAATTTCTAATTAATAGGATACTTGAGCCTGACTCGAGATTCCCCACACTGTAACGTCAAGGATTTCTCTCATCCTTATGCAGTGTCATTTATCAACGTTGCTTACATTGGAGAATTTTGCATTCTCTTTTCATGAGTGCACACGTGTCTGTTCATCAATAGGATCCATCCTTCTAATTTCAACATATTTACTGGTTGGGGTCTCGGGGTGGATGCTTATGCCAGCATCAGGCAGGTGCAGTGGAATAAGCTAAAACCTGGTTTGAGAAGGGATGTGCCTCTGTGTGGAAGGTGAAGTTGGAGGAATAAACAGCCAACGGGAGTGTGCAGCCTAGTTTACTGTATTTACTATGAAACTGTTTTGTTTTTAGGCCCATTGTTGTTACGTCTGGATGTTAGGGGCAGGTCTGGATGTCAAAGGCTGGGCTGAATGTTAGAGGTTGGACTGGTCGTAGAGATGGGGATGGATATTAGAGCTGGGGCTGGATGTCAAAAGTGGGAGTGGATGTTAGAGATGGTGTGGATATTAGAGGTAGGGCTATGTTTGGTGCAGAGTTGGATATTAGAGGTGGGGCTGGATGCTTAGGGAGTGGCTGGATGTTAGAGATAATAATAATAATAAATTTTATTTATACTGCCCTTTATATAAACAGTCTCAAAGTGCTACAGCAGGCATGTCAAACACACGGCCCCCGGGTCCTATGCGGCCCGCAACAGAAATCTGTGCGACCTAGTTAGCACTAAACTTGTACAAAATGATTACTATCGTTTGTGATTGAATCATTCTGCATCTTCGGTGTTACTTATTGACTTTTCTTACTTCTGCCTTCTGACAAAAGCATGTTTTCCCATGGCATTACGGTACCGGAAACGTCATCTGCTAGTATAGCAACGAGCCTTGACCAAAGTTAATGAGCCGCAGCGTCACAACTGAAGTGCTAGGCTGCAGCAGGGGCGGCACAGTGCTGCCAAATCCCAAGGGCCGCCATTCCAATATATATTGAATATAAAACAGAAAGAGAAAATAACGACACAGCTGACGGCAATATGGCCGAAAAACATTCTGTTTCTTGTTAATTAGTACGCTGTATTTACAAATGTCGCTCGAGTCGGAGCAGTAACCTATATGTAGTATTATAACGTTCTGCCGTAATGCGAATATCATGGGCCACCACTTGGTTTTCAAGTTACGGACATGCGTATATAGAAGTGAGTCATGAGCACGAGGCGGCTATGCAGTGTCCGCAACGGATGTGGCCATCCGCCATGCATAAGATACTGTATTGACATTGCCAGGTGAAGGGGCCACCGATTCTTTCTCTGCCCAGGGCTGCCACAAGCCTAGAGCCGCCCCTGCTAAGGCTACACTACTGACTGGGCTGCTGAGACTGGCCACTGGGCAGAACTGACCATCACGAGTAGTAATAGCTTGCATATTTTTACGTTTTTTTTGCTCTAGTTTCATGTAATTTTGTGCTAGTATTGTAACGAACAGTTAGTGCAGACTACAGCTGAAGATCTGAAGTGGACGTGAGAAGTTGGTGAGTTATTAATATATTTTTGTGATTTTGAGTTTGTAAAATTATTGTAGGTCAGGTGGCTTTTTGCATACATATCGGCTTATTTTACAATATAAACTTTGAAATAAAGTAAAATTTGATTTTTGGAGGATTTGTTTTCCAACTTGAATTACTGAGCAATGAATTCAGTGAGCATTTTCGTGATTTCAGTTCACACAAACATTGCGCTGTTCTCTTACAACGTTGAGAATGCGCCTGAGAATATCCAAATGGAGTTGATGGAAGTGCAGTCAGATTCTATTCTGAAGGCAAAATAAAACGAAGTTGGTGTGCCAGGCTTGTATGCTTACCTACCACCTTCGTATTTACAGATCCGTAAGTTGGCATCGAGAGTACTGTCAATGTTCGGAAGCACTTACCTTTGTGAGCAATTGTTTTCGTTAATGAAAGCTACCAAAACCCCACATCGCTCAGGACTTACCGTCCAGCACCTTTCATCCCTCATAAAAGTTGCAGCTGCACAAGATTTCAAGCCTGATATTGACGAACTGGTTACTAACAAGAGATGCCAAGTGTCGGGACAAAAGAAATAAATCTCACACTGTAAGGCTCCTATATAAGCAATGAATATAATATAAGGAATATAATATAATAAGGACCTAGCTAAGAGGCTAAGACTCTAATTCTACACTGTTGTATGGAGACTGTATGGAAATAAATTGCTTTTCTTTAAACTTTAAGTGTTACATTTTTTAAAGTTTTCAGTATTGGAAAGAAAGCTACAGTAATTTTGTATAATAGTATAATAGTATTTGTTACAGTGCGGCCCGCTGACGCACGTATGGCAGTCGAAGCGACCCACCAATGGTAGTGAGTTTGACATGCCTGTGCTACAGAGTAAAACATAGTAATAAAAAAAAGACCTATAAAATACTTCAATAATAAAATATCTTTCTAAAAAGATAAGTTTTTAAAAACATCAATCGACTGTGGCGTTCCACAATCTCGGCGCCACAGAAGAAAAGGCCCTGTCACCTATGCTGCTGAGCTTAGTTCTGGGATCTTGAAGAGTGTTACTGTGTTTGGAGCGGAGGGTACGTGAAGAAGTATGACGGGTAAGGAGTTCCTGTAAATAATGGGGGGCATGCCCATAAATACACTGATGAGTAAGGAGGGAAACCTTATACTAAGTGAAACAGGGAGCCAATGAAGGGCCTTCAAAATAGGAGTGATGTGGTCATACATTCGCACCCTCATCAGAATTCTGGGAGCACAGTTCTGAATATACTGGAGTCTCTGGATACTCTTACCAGGAATCCCGATAAAAAGCGCATTACAAGATGGGGTGGATATTAGAGGTGGGGCTGGATGCTTGGGGAGGGGCCAGATGTCAAAAATGGGAGTGAATGTTAGAGATGAGGGGGATATTAAAGGTGGGGTAGGACTGTAAGTTTCATGCAGAGCTGAATGTAATAGGTGGGGCTGGATGCTTGGGGAGGGACTGGATGTTAGAGTTGGGGATAGATATTAGAGGGGATAGCTGGATGTTAAAGGTTTGACTGAATGTTAGAGTTGGGGATGAATATAAGAGGTGGGACTGTGTGTTTGGTGCAGAGCTGGACATTAGAGGTGGGAATGGATCATAAAGTTGGGGATAGATATTAGAGGCTTGCTGGATAGTAGAGGTGGGGCTGAATATTACAGGTGGGCCTGTAAGTTCAGTGCAGAGATGAATTTTAGAGATGGAACTGGATGCTTGGAGTGAGGCTGGAAGTCAAAAGCGGGACTGGATGTTAGAGTTGAGGATAGATATCAGAGGATTGCTGGATGTTAGAGGTTAGATAGATATATAGATAGATAGATAGATAGATAGATAGATAGATAGATAGATAGATAGATAGATAGATAGATAGATAGATAGATAGATAGATAGATAGATAGATAGATAGATAGATAGATAGATAGATAGATAGATAATTGGGATGTATGTTAGAAGCAGAGCAGTAAACTTGGAGAAGAGCTGGTTATTAGAGGTGGGACTGGTTGCTTGGGATGGGGACTGTATATTACAGATGGGGCTGGATGTCAGAGGTTAGACTGGGTGTTAGAGGTGGAGTTGGATATTTGGCAGGACTGTTTCCTGCCTGAATGACTGTCAGCCTATCCTATTAATCTCTGTGATGGTGTAGAAGTGTCCAGAGAAATTGGTGAGAAGCAAATTAACCCCAACATCCTTGCTACCCAGAATCCACTACTTTTTGCATACCGGTGTATTTATTTTTGCTTAAAGACTTGAGTTTATATTATGAGCCCAAACAGCAGTAAGCTGGACTACATGAGCCTCTTCTGACCTGGTCAGTGAAGGCCCCGGCCTGCTTTCATGGCACTTTTGGAGGCCTTAACCATATTTTTGTCACATCAAGGCTGGATGCTTGGGTTAGGGCTGCATGTTTGGGCCAGCCTATAATGTTAGAGGTCATTACAGTTTCAAGAAAATGTAAGTTAAATCCTTTGGAGTTCCCTGGATTTCTCCATCGATTAATATTAAAGTGTGGTCTCCTGCTTCATCTACAGTATGTCATGATTCTAGACAAATACAACTTGACTAAAGTAAGAACTCACAAACTATTGGACTTGTCCTGTCTTTATTGAGCACACTGAGTAATCTCTCACAGTGAAGGCTGGAAGATGTAAGTGAGCCCTTGACGTGAGTAACTGGTAGGTCCTCCTTTAGCAGCAACAACCTGCAATTCCTGGGTCAACCTCTGGCAAATGGAATTAGCAAATCTGTGGCAGAATAGTTAAAGACTAATCCTTTAACTGCAACCGCAACAAGCACATGTAGAGAGAAGGCTGGAAAAATGTCTTATTATTGTAAAGTTATCTGAAAATCCCTTTGCAGGCCGTGCTTGTCAATACTGTTTGTCACACTGCAAGTGAGCTGTTCATTAGAACTGGGGGGAGACACCAAGGCGAGCATCGTCTGACCGCTGCAGCTAAGCAGCCATTTGTACTCTACATGCTCTTAAACTGATACGTGTTTTTTTTTTTTCTTTCTGTTTTTAGCTGGTGGAGCCCCTCACTCCTAGTGGCACGGCGCCCAACCAAGCACAGCTCCGCATCCTGAAAGAAACGGAACTGAAGCGCATCAAAATACTTGGCTCAGGTGCCTTTGGGACAGTCTATAAGGTACTTATCAGTTGTATACCCTGCAATTGAGATGGCACAGTGGCTGGAATACTGGCATGGAGGACGTCCATCTGTGCAGATGTTATATAGTGTCTTTCACAACTCAATATATATATTTTATTTGTTATACAGTGTCCTGTCTGTCTGTCCGTTATATAGTGCTATTCTTATCTCTGTGTTACAGCTACAGTATTCCTTCTATAGTCCCTTTCTTACCTTTGTGTATTATACAATGCCATTCATATTTCTCTACCTATTATATAGTTCCTTTTATATCTCTTTATCTGTCTGTCTGCCTGTTATATAATGCCTTTCATATTTGTCTGCCTATCTTGTGTATATTATCTTTCCTAGCTATCAATCACATACTGCTTTTCACATCTGTAGATCTAGTTTACCTTTCCCTAAAGCTGCATATAATATTGTGACTATCTGAACTATCTACCTGTTGGTTTAATGTCTCACATTTGTGTTTGTTATACAATGCCTTTCATATCTGTCTGTCCGTCTGTGTGTTACATCTGCAGCGTCTCTTCTGTTACATCTGCAGTGTCTGTCCATCTGTCTATCCTTTATATAGTGCCTTTAACTACAGTATCTATCTATCTATCTATCTATCTATCTATCTATCTATCTATCTATCTATCTATCTATCTATCTATCTATCTATCTATCTATCTATCTATCATATAGTGCCTTTCATATCTATCTATCTATCTATCTATCTATCTATCTATCTATCTATCTATCTATCTATCTATCTATCTATCTATCTATCTATCTATCTATCATATAGTGCCTTTCATATCTATCTATCTATCTATCTATCTATCTATCTATCTATCTATCTATCTATCTATCCATCTATCTATCTATCTATCTATCTATCTATCTATCATATAGTGCCTTTCATATCTATCTATCTATCTATCTATCTATCTATCTATCTATCTATCTATCTATCTATCTATCTATCTATCTATCTATCTATCTATCCATCTATCTATCTATCATATATTGCCTTTCATATCTATCTATCTGTCTGTCTGTCTGTCTGTCTGTCTGTCTGTCTGTCTGTCTGTCTGTCTATCTATCTATCTATCTATCTATCTATCTATCTGTCTGTCTGTCTGTCTGTCTGTCTGTCTGTCTGTCTGTCTGTCTATCTATCTATCTATCTATCTATCTATCTATCTATCTATCTATCTATCTATCTATCTATCTATCTATCTATCTAGATAGATAGATAGATAGATAGATAGATAGATAGATAGATAGATAGATAGATAGATAGATAGATGTGAAAGGCACAATCGTATTAAATGCCAATGTCTTGATAGACAGACTGGAGGACTCCTTATGCTCCCAATATGATGACACTGTGTTTGTTGTCACCTATTGAAGCCACCAGTTTATTTTTCTTTACTTTATAGCGTTTTCCATGGCCTGATAGTAGGTGACATTTGTCGTCACCGGTGAGACCCCGTGCGTGTAGATGTGCCCCCTTTTCAAGTAAAAATCATGTTTCATAATTAACAATTAATGTTCCTCAATTAAGGTAATTCTGTCATTTTTGAAATTGTCACCTTTTAATGAGCTCCAAGGTGAGCTTTCATGCATAATGGGATTCCTGTGGGAAAACAAAGAAATCTCCTTGGCTTGCTTTTCGTTTTCCTCTCTTAACTTCCCAAGACTTTGTCCTCAGCAGCCGTCCCCATCAGCGCATCGCTGGCACGTTTTCAGAATTTTTATTAGTGAGGAATAATTTGTTTACCTTTACAGGGGATCTGGGTGCCTGAAGGTGAATCGGTGAAGATACCGGTGGCCATCAAGATCCTAAATGAAACAACAGGACCAAAGGCCAACGTGGAGTTTATGGATGTAAGATTTTTTTTTTTTGCTGTTGTGAGCGTGATCACGTCTTGGACCTCAGTGATTTTAGAATTATTTCATAAGCATCTTTCATTTTAGAGATTAAGGGGTGACTGACGAGTGCGTGTTTGTAATTATTTTGACCCCATGAGTGAGAGAAAGTTGACTCATTTTTAAAAATTCTGCCGTGGCCAGTCATCCGGGACCTCGTTTTAAATGAGCCTTGCATCGGGCCTCTCTCTTTCTCTCTCTCTCACTCTCGCTCGATGTTTCCGTGTGGTATTAAAGACGTATAGCCTCCATATCATTTAGACATTTATTATTTAATGAAAATTAAACACACTCATCACTTAAAAAAATGACCTCGGCGAAATCTCCAATGTTCATTGTGGCTCTCGTCTCCCCTCTAAAGTAGAGCGTGATGAAACTCCCCCCGCCGTTCCCATCCCTTTGACCTGCTAATGGCTGTCGAGTGAGCGGCAGTGAGAGATGATTGTGGATGCTAATCTTGTGTTAGAAGGATGAAATGCGCCGTTCATTCAATGTGTTTAGAGAGGAAACCTGATAGATTGCTAATGAATCTAATAAGATAATGTGAAGGTCCACTGGTGCCATCTTAGGCTGCAATTAGATAAGAGGAAAGAATGGCAGGATGCTTTTAATCAACGCCGTTCAGCTCTGTTTATTCATTTTAAACTTACAGTAAGGATGACTTGCAGGCTTTTACATATTTCACTGCCTGAGCAAATAAATGCACAGCTGAAAACACAAAAAACTTGTAATTATTCAGCAATGCACTGCTAGGTTTTGAAGAAATGCACATAAAAGAATCGGCGATGAGACTTTGCACTCTTAAAGTGATGGCAGATCTATTAGCAGCTGGGCGGCGGGGCCCTCTAGTGGTTATCAGTGAGATCCGTGTTTCAGACCCCACCTTTAACTCGTCGTGCGACCCCCCGAGTCGATTACAACCAGCAACTGTTAATAAAAGTATTGTGTATCTTGGAAGGTCAGAAAAATGGCAAAAACATTCTGAATGGCTACCATTGTTAGGCGAGGTTTATACTTCACGCGATCAGGGGACGCTACTGCTACGCAAGCGTTGTACTGTTTATACTTTACGTAAATCTGGAAGATTCCACCAGGTGGCAGTGCCAGATATCACGGTGAGAACAGGTTCGTCTTCGCTGTGATGTGAATTGCCCGAAACATCCATTGAATTCTGAGGACGCCTTGCCACAATATCTCTGAAAAGGATGATTAATGTTTAAATTCATCAGTCCGGGGATGTGGCCATTCCAGCAAGCATCGGGCGCGAGAAAGAAACAAAATCCATGGACGGGGTATCAGCTCATCACAAGGTGAACACAAGCACTCACTCACACGCACACACTGGCATCATTTTAGTGTCACCGCACCCCCTCAAAACTTCATGTCTTTGGAGGGAAACCGGAGCCCACTGTGGAAACCCACCAGGAAAACCTGTAAACTCCAGGCAGGGAACATCAGGGACGCGACTCCCTGCGAAGCAGACGGTGCGCCCACAACGCGTGTCAATTATTATCAGTATTCATTATTTAAATAAATGGAACGACCTACCTGTGAAATGTAACATACATACTTTAATGCATTTCATCATGAAAATGTTATCAGTGATATCACATATAAATATCTAAGGATTCTAAATGTGCAGAGAGCTGGAATATCGTAAATGTAATGTCTTCTGTGTTGGCGATTGCTGCTGTCAGCTCAGGTGGAAGCCTCAGAAGTGCATAGCGATTAACAACTGGGATGACGTTTACGACGGTCGACTTTGTGAATTTCCCCTTGGGATTAATAAAGTATCTATCTATCTATCTATCTATCTATCTATCTATCTATCTATCTATCTATCTATCTATCTATCTATCTATCTATCTATCTATCTATCTATCTATCTATCTATCTATCTATCTATCTATCTATCTATCTATCAAGTAAACTACGAAGTTAAAGTGGACATTTTGAGATTAAACCCAAAATTTCCACTTTCATCACAAACAGACCTTTTCACCATGCCCTTCATTTTTTTCTCTGTAGCTCAAATCCGCTGCCGTATATTCTGATTCTGTTGTGAAGGTGCAAAAGAAGATGGTATGTGAGACTTTTCAAATGTATCGTGTCATTACGTTGGGGAACATACAGTATGACGCTTCACTATATAAAAGCACCACGAATGCATCTGTATGTTGGCATTTTGCTTCACCACATTGAACCATTCATCAAACATTGAAGCAGGCCCATCAATCCTGTAGGATCCTCAGAGCGGCTTTCTGTCACATGTCGATAGTAAACAGAGACTCTGACATCACATTCTGTCTTTTATCGAGTTTTTGCTGGTACTGCAACTCGCGCATGTGTCATGATAATTTCTGAGGACGTGCTCAGAGGACACATCAAATGAATGCGTGGCAGCCATGATGTGTGTGCGTACTGTGGGGAACAGCCCGGACACAGACAGGTAGACATGATTTAAGCACCCAACACACGTTTATTTACAATTATATATGAATGAAACACACATCCCAGTGCCGCAGCACCAATCACCCCAAAGTCCAGGCCTTCACAGTAATGCCTCTTCTCTCTTTCTCTGGTCCGCTTCCACTCCTCTTCCTCCCGACTCCAGCCATCGAATGGAGGGAGGCGACCCCTTTTATCTCCACCCGGATGTGCTCCAGGTGCCTCCTGATTAGCCTCCGCTGGCACTCCCCAGTGTGGCGGAAGTACTTGCTGCGCACCCGGAAGCACTCCTGGTGTCCCCGGTCTTCTTTCCGCCAGCACTTCCGGGGCTCCATAGGCGTTGGGGGACCTCCTGGCGGTGACCACAGGCCCCTATAGGGTTGAGGTTCAAAGCTCTGTTCCCGTGGTCCCCAAAGCCACCAGGGCGTCGCCCCCAAGCAAAAAGTGTTCAGAAAGTGAAATGAAGATTCCTGTACAAAACCGGGGTGTTGTGACTGCCCCTCATTTATAGCTTTGCTATTTTCTTTTCATTGTGCACAGCTGTTTTGTTGTTTTATGCACACAGCACCATTTTCATTGCCAGTTGTTGGTGCCACACGACATGTTATATATGGGTACGACTCTCATCTCATTATCTGTGTTTGCCTTTTTAATCGCTTAGACCAGCAGTGAGCAAAGTCAGTCCTGGAGGGCCGCAGTGGCTGCAGGTTTTTGTTCTAATCCAGTTGCTTAATTAGAAAACGTTCCTTGCCAATAATTTAATTTCATGGCTTGTTAGTATTTGCTTTAACTCTGCCATGTCAGGTCATTCTTGTATCCTAGATTGATATTTTTTTTTTCAAAATGATTTGAAGTCTAAAATGAACGACTACTTCTCAGTCCTTCTCTTTTTTTTTCTCTTCACTTTCCTTCCAAGTATTTAGAGCAAGCTATTTCTAATCTATTCTTTTAATCCTTATAATAATAAGTGCCAACGCAACATGAAGCTTCATGACAGTAACTCCTGGGAAAACTGGAAATTAAGGTCAAAGCTGTCTTATTTTAAGTTAAGACTACAAAATGATAGCAAAAGCACAGAAGCAAGATCTTCATGACCAAACAGTTAATTTTTTGAGCTGGAATGTTAAAGGGCTGAATCATGCATTAAAGAGAAAGAAAGTATTCTCTCACTTAACAGGTATAGTGTTTTTACTGGAGACCCCCTTATTAAGCAAGGATCAGTTTCGGCTGCACAGAGACTGGACTGGCCAAATATTCCATTTCAGCTTTACAAAGAAAACTACAGGTGTGGGAATTCTTATACATGGAAGCAATACCATTTGTAGTAACAGATGTAGTATCTGATCCTGAAGGGAGATATGTGATTGTCATAGGTAAATTATTTAACTGTTCAGTAACTTTGATAAATATCTACGCACCCAATGTCGATAATAGAAACTTTATCCAAAACGTATTTGCATCCAATTCCTAATGTGAACACACATAAAATTTTAATGACTAGGGACTTTAATTGTGTTTTAAATACAGACCTAGATAGGTCTCCTGCCACAGGGACAATGACGTCTAACACTGCAAAAACAATTACACAGTTCCTTCCAAGTATTTAATCAAACCCAACAGTGCACGATAAATACACACGGGTATAAATGGTAAAGAACCGAAATGGAGAAATGCTGGTTTCTTTTTGTCTTATTGTTAGTATGGAGCAATTAAACACTGAGAATAGAGCTGTTCAAGACTGAAATAAGCAATAAGCGAGAGCACTAAAATGAAACAGAAGTGTCACTTAAGCAATAAGTGCTTCTTATTAAGCAACTGGGTTGCAACAAAAACTGCGGCCCTCCAGGAACGACTCTGCCCACCTCTGGCTTAGGCGATGATTGAGTCAACAAAACCCCCAAATCCTTTTCCAAAGGTCCCTCCTGTAGGTCAGTGTCTCTCATCCCGTACTTATAGTTGGTGTTTGGGAAGCCATGAATTTCCAGATTTTTATACAGTACTGTGCAAAAGTTTTAGGCAGGTGTGAAAAAATGCTGTAAACAAAGAATGCTTTCAAAAATGGAAGTGTTAATCATTTATTTTATGCAGTGAATGAACAAAAGAGAAATCTAAATCAAATCAATATTTGGTGTGACCTCCCTTTGCCTTCAAAACAGCATCAATTCTTCTAGGTACACTTGCACACAGTTTTTGAAGGAACTCGGCTGGTAGGTTGTTCCAAACATCTTGGAGAACTAACCCCAGATCTTCTGTGGATGTAGGCTTCCTCACATCCTTCTGTCTCTTCATGTAATCCCAGACACACTCGATGATGTTGAGATCAGGGCTCTGTGGGGGCCATACCATCACTTCCAGGACTTCTTGTTCTTCTTTACGCTGAAGATAGTTCTTAATGACTTTGGCTGTATGTTTGGGGTCGTTGTCCTGCTGCAGAATAAATTTGGGACCAATCATACGCCTCCCTGATGGTATTGCATGATGGATAAGTATCTGCCTGTATTTCTCAGCATTGAGAACACCATTAATCCTGACCAAATCTCCAACTCCATTTGCAGAAATGCAGCCCCAAACGTTCAAGGAACCTCCACCATGCTTCACTGTTGCCTGCAGACTCTCATTATTGTACCGCTCTCTCCAGCCCTTCGACGAACAAACTGCCTTCTGCTACAGCCAAATATTTCAAATTTTGACTCATCAGTCCAGAGCACCTGCTGCCATTTTTCTCCACCCCAGTTCCTATGTTTTCATGCATACTTGAGTCGCTTGGCCTTGTTTCCATGTCGGAGGTATGGCTTTTTGGCTGCAACTCTTCCATAAAGACCACTTCTGGCCAGACTTCTCCGGACAGTAGATGGGTGTACCTGGGTCCCACTGGTTTCTGCCAGTTCTGAGCTGATGGCACTGCTGGACATCTTCTGATTTCGAAGGGTAATAAGCTTGATGTGTCTTTCATCTGCTGCACTAAGTTTCCTTGGCCGCCCACTGCGTCTACGATCCTCAACGTTGCCCGTTTCTTTGTGCTTCTTCAAAAGAGCTTGAACAGCACATCTTGAAACCCCAGTCTGCTTTGAGATCTTTGTCTGGGAGAGACCTTGCTGATGCCAAGATACCTTGTGTCTTGTTGCTGTGCTCAATCTTGCCATGACATGAAACTCTCTTCCACAACCTCACCTTGGTAGCAGAGTTTGGCTGTTCCTCACCCAGTTTGAAGCTGTTTCTGTTTCAGTTAATGACTGTGTTTCAACCTACGTGTGACATTGATGATCATTAGCACCTGTTTGGTAGAATTGGTTGATCAAACACCTGACTAGAATCCTACAAAATCCCTGACTTTGTGCAAGTGGACCGATAAGAACTGATGCTGGTTTGAAGACAAAAGGTAGTAACACCAAATATTGATTTGATTTAGATTTTTCTTTTGTTCGCTCACTTTGCATTTTGTAAATTGATAACAATAAACAATCATTATTTATATTTCTGAAAGCATTCTTTGTTCACAGCATTTTTTCACACCTGCCTAAATCTTTTGCACAGTACTGTATATTGATACTGAATGAAAAAAGAAAGAAGCCTCAGTAGTACAAAAATAATCCACATGGTTACAAGTTCATATAATTTAAAAATAATACACAAGAAAATAATGTACAAAAAAATCAATATATATGTACTGTGTATATAAAATGTTAAGGGTGGTATCTGTGTGTCATGTGATTACTCGTGAACAACTGGGGCCAGAAATTTGTGAAGAATTGGGGTTGCAGTAACCTCTCCAAAGTTCTTGGAAGTCATGACTTTGTTCTGATGAGCTGCTTGAGAAGGGGACATGAGGAAAGGAAAAGAACAGCAGTGACGTCTGCTGTGTGTGAAGCAAATTGCAGAAGCCGCTGACGCGACAAAGAACATCATCACAGGAAAGAATTCAGAGTGTCACCATCTGCTAAGGATTTTACTGGTGGGTGGAAACGTTTATTGTAATAGAAACGCTCGGTACCCGCAAGCCCCCCAGCCCTATCCCCCAAGAACTCGGTACATGCATGCGCAGAACTCACAATCATCTGTAAATATCGTGTTTATGGATCGTCATTCGTGATGAGGATCTCCGTCATAGGGTTTCTTACATGATACCGAGTGCAAGAACGTGAACAAGAGGGAAATGGATGCTAACAGGCAAACCTGACTTTGGAAAATGACATCACCAGTGTCATCACTGTGAGGCTGGTGGAAATGAAAGGAAAGGAAATCCAATTCAAATCCATTTTCTGTACCTGTAGGATGTTTTCCACAGCAGCGGCAAATAAATACAAAATAATTTACGACGACTATTCACGGAATAAATGGTTCAATATTAACTGAAGCACTGCGGCCGTGCCGCTCTAAGCAGCCTGTCATGGACGCTCATCGGGATATCCCAAGCCGACAGTGAGAAGGTTAGGGTTAGACCACCGTGCCGCTGTTCTGCTTGTAATGAAAATGTAATTCTTCCCGATTCTCCGGGGCCCAAAGAAACAGATTGGCTCTGTTTTTTATTTTGTTTTAGTTTCTACCCAGTAGTCTTGTTAATTCTACTAAGAAATTCAACTCTTCCATTATTTCAGAATTCCTTTGTGGTGCTCAAGCAGTTGACGTTTCTTGGGAGTTCTCATCTGGGAGTGTTTTGTGCTTTTTTTTTTTTTTTTTGGCCTGTCCATCAATCAAGTTGGGCATCAAGGGTCTGATGTGCATGATGAAGCCAATTACATCTTCAGGGGCAAACTTTGGAGAAAGTTTAAGAAATTTGGAATGAAATTCCAAATTAAAAACTCCACAGACGCACCTGTAGACGCTAAGCTGTAGCTGACTTTTCTCTGTTCTGTCTCCCCCCTTTCAACACAGGAGGCTCTGATAATGGCCAGCATGGACCATCCCCACCTGGTGCGCCTTCTGGGGGTCTGCCTCAGCCCCACAATTCAACTGGTGACGCAGCTGATGCCCCACGGCTGCCTGCTGGAGTACGTCCACGAGCACAAGGACAACATCGGCTCCCAGCTGCTGCTTAACTGGTGTGTCCAGATTGCCAAGGTAGGCCAGCGCCTTTCTGCTTCTCGTCTCTCATTTGGTTGGCCTTTCACGGGTCACGTTCAAAGGCTCTTGGGAGTGCGGATGCCGGGGAACTGAAACAAAAAAACAAAAAAAAGAAAACGGAGGGTCTTTCGCACACTTGGAGTGACGTGCAGCTTGATGAATGCTTTACGCTTCTTATCTGTGCTGAGGAGCAGCGGAGCATTCGAGCTTAGGCACGCAGTCTTTCATGTTGGTTTTGTTTTGTCTGCTATTCCCCCGAATGTTTCATTTTATTTCTGTCCTTCAGAAAACGTGTCTTTCAAGCAGTAAGAATGTTTCTGTTTATCATCATAAAGGAGTGGACAGATTGGAGCTTCAGTTATGCTGGGCACCCATTCATTCAAATCCATTTTCTATGCCAAGTCAGGATCACAGGGAGCCCTAGCAGGCACCATCCTCTCTGCCCACTTTCTGGACCAGAGCATAGTCACCGAAGGACGTGGCCCATTGTACCATCCATCCATTCGTTTATGGGGCCAGACCCTAACATCCGTCTGTCCATTTTCTGATTCCAGTTCTTCTAATGAACCTCTGCTGTACCCATCCATCCTTTCATCCACCCCTCCGGCCGTCCTGCAACTCTTCTTCAAGAACATTGGAAACCGGTTTGATTTAGAAGATTTTTTTCATCCATTCCTTCAGTCTTCGATTTACGAGTTTAGGATTGGGGGAAGTCCGAACCTCTGGGCCACCCAACCTGTCTTTAATCCATCCATCCATCCATCCATTTTCCAACCTGCTGAATCCGAACACAGGGTCACGGGGATCTGCTGGAGCCAATCCCAGCCAACACAGGGCACAAGGCAGGAACCAAACCCGGGCAGGGTGCCAACCCACCGCAGGACACACACAAACACATCCACACACCAAGCACACACTAGGGCCAATTTAGAATCGCCAATCCACCTAACCTGCATGTCTCTGGACTGCGGGAGGAAACCCACGCAGACACGGGGAGAACATGCAAACTCCACGCAGGGAGGACCTGGGAAGCGAACCCGGGTCCCCAGGTCTCCCAACTGCGAGGCAGCAGCGCTACCCACTGCGCCACCGCGCCTCCCTAATCCATCCATCCATTTATTTTTTCTCTGTCCATTCCTCCATCTGTACGTTTATTTTTTCAGACTCCTTTTCCTCCAGTCCCGTGTCCCATGGAGTCCGTCCCTCTGTCCTTCCACTCATCCGTGTTCTGATTTAGGCGCACAGGAAGTTGTAGTCTGAGGGCTGTCCATCTTTACGTGTATTATTTCTTTTTTTTTATCACTTGAACCATTTTGTCCACCAGTAGTGAACAGCAGAGCCAGTGATGCTATTACAAACATGTCACCGAGGGCCGAGTTCCGATGTCTTCCGCAGTGATCCCCCCACCACCGACACATCCGCTTGAAGGCTGCAGCTTCTGGCCATCCCAGATGGTCGGCCAGTGGGATTCCTTGCGGAAATCTGAACGCGCTCGCCAGTACCTGTGTGAGGTGTGATTTGGAACCCCATCGCAATCTGAGGATGTGCCACGTGTGCCTAATGAAACGGGGGCGGGGGGGGATGCCGCTGACATTGGAACCGAGGCCTGCCATATTGTGCAGAGACTCGCAGTCGTCCGCTCAGCAGCAGCCTGCGGCCTGTGGGCTCCGCGTGGCAAGCGGCCAAATAGTGTTTGGGATTCCGGCTCAGCGGGGGGACAGAGGTGAGCCAAAGTGAGGACGTGCTGCCGTGGAGAATTGCTTGAGTGCGCTCGGCACGCTTTACTAGCGAAAATCAACAAGGGCAACCTCAGGACAATCTCTTATTTGGTTGGGGTGGGGGGGGGGGTCTATTCCAAATATTGCCATTGACATAAACCGGTCAGGTGTCACATCTGTCCAGGAAACGTATTTGCTGATGCGGGCTGCACTTCATCATGGCGGTGGACGGGGCATTTGGTTAATGACAGCGATTAATCAGGCCTCTCGGCTTGTTGTGTGTGTTTGCCCTTCTTCCTCAATGACAGCTTCTGCCTCTTGTACCTTCGCTTAGGCCAATTAATTAATAGCTGAAATCATTTACTTCGGGTGGAAAATTCCATCTGCTTGCATTAAAGGATGGAGTAACAGTATAGATGAGTGTATAAGCGCAGAGGTGGAACTCATTTTGTGCGATTAAGTAAAGTACTCCAATGACCTCTGGGTAGTGCCGATGTGATAACTCTTTGAAACGCTCTCTTCATGGCGAGTGCCGTCAGTCGCCCACTTTCAATCCCATGCCCTAAGACCTAAGAGTCGCATCCTGTCAGGGGCAGGCCATGAGGTGAAGGTTTAATAGACATGCGGTGTGCCAGGGGTTTGGGCAGAGCCGAGATGTGCTAACAGTGACGACGTGCGAATGCCTTATCGTAGGCATTTTAGATCCGAGTTATGCTTGACACCTTGTACTTCAAAAATATGGGCAGTGTCATGGTGGCAGCTGGTATAAATGGGCACAATGACAACAGGGCACTGGTGTAAATGTGACAGAAGTAATTATTCTCATAAATGACAGTATTGTGTTGCACTCTGATCTGCGCTTGTCACGTCTGCCCTCCTGCTTGAGATGATCACGGGCCGCATATCGAGGTGAGTGCTGACCAGCGGTTTGGCCAGGCGAGGGTTACAACCTGACCTATGTGGCAATCATGGCCTCTGGGATGGAGCCCAAAGGTCTCGTACTTGACATGGGATTTGTATAGAATAGTAACAGCCATCTTGGATTCAACCGTACTGTGGCTGCCCCTCAGCGCTTCCTCTAAGTTAGTGTTTTACATAATAGATTGGTATTTGTTTTAAATTCTTCAGTTTGTCCTGAAATAGAAGTCTTCTGTCTGTCCTGTCAATCTGTAATCTTGGATCACGTTTCCACCTTTGAAAAAAAGGGTCCTGCTTCCCCCCCATCCTTCAAACCCTTCATTTCAGAGTTTGTAGTTTACTACTGGCATTAACACCCTGGTAAATCAGTCCACTTAGAAGACATAAAGTTTTACAAAGAGGTCCGCATTTAATATCGGTAAAAAGCAGGCATGCCATTTACATCAAGTCTCTGATAAAGATAAGCAAACAATGAATTTTACATTAAATGCTACACTCGGTGTGTCATCTGTAATAAAAGTTCACATCAAAGCAAATGAAATCAAGCAGAATTTATTGGCAGGACATGGAAACACCAGACATGGCAAAGCATTTACAGAAGAAACAGCAGCAACATCATAGACAGATACAGGCGGAGGAGATCAGTTTAAGATAGATAGATAGATAATGAAAGGCGCTATATGATAGATAGATAGATAGATAGATATGAAAGGCACTATATGATAGATAGATAGACAGATAGATAATGAAAGGCACTATATAATAGATAGATAGATATGAAAGGCACTATATGATAGATAGATAGATAGATAGATAGATAGATAGATAGATAGATAGATAGATAGATAGATAGATAGATAGATAGATAATGAAAGGCACTATATAATAAATAGATAGATAGATATGAAAGGCACTATATGTTAGATAGATAGATAGATAGATAGATAGATAGATAGATAGATAGATAGATAGATAGATAGATATGAAAGGCACTATATGTTAGATAGATAGGTAGATAGATAATGAAAGGCACTATATGATAGATAGATAGACAGACAGATATGAAAGGCACTATATAATAGATAGATATGAAAGGCACTATATGATAGATAGAGAGATAGATAGACACTATATAATACAAATGTATAGAGATGGCGGTCTGATTGATTGTATGAGCTTTATGTTAGTGCCCCTGTATCTCAAGCCATCTTACATTAATAACGTGGTCCAAAAAAGAATCAATTTTATTTGCAGCAGCTCCCTCTTTCCAAGAGCCCTCAGAGTCCATAAAGCTGTAAACAGACTGAGTTGATCAGACGCCGAGCTGCTTGATTCTTTCCCGGCTGTCTTTTCTGGTGCAGATATTCCACTTGTCAGTTTCAGTCATTCTCCGGCAGCCCTCATGATTGATTCTGTGTTGTGTCTTTTCCTTCGTGTGTGCAGAATTGCTGAGTGCTTTCTGCCTAGTCCATCACTGTCTTAACTGTTTACATTTTATACACTTGATACATTATTTACAAAGCGTGTGTCCAAATCACATTACCATGGAAGGCCTGTCACTATATTTTAAATCTGATAAACTAAACACAGCTGACGTATGTTTTGGTTAATGAAATGGTTCTTGCCAGCATTTATTTGTATTTTGTCAAAAATGGCCAAGAAGGGAATAAAAACAAAACTATTTAAATAACACAGATTCCTTCAGTTACATGATAAATAATTGCTTTCAGTTCTTCATATTCTATTTTGGGAGTTTTGTACAGTTTTACCTACTTTTCTCTGGCCATTTCTAAATATAACACAAAGGTATATTCAACTTGTGGTAAAGTTCTAAATCTCGATCCAAAATACTGAAATGCAACGTGACGACGGCACAAGAGGCAGGGTGGCAGCCTGTTTGGCTTTGGCCTGGGGGCAATATTTGCAGTTTGCAATATCAGAAACTACAGTAACCCCTGTCTGCACTACTTGTCAAAGTCTTAACTTTGAAATGTTACCCACTGCCCTGCCCCGTTTGAGATCACCTTCTCATGGATTCATTTATATAGGGAATACACAGTTGTTAGGGCTTCTCCCTTACATCTCTTAGTTGGCCGAATGACGTTTATTCTTTTCTTCATTATCTTCATCATGTAAAGCACTTTGAGCTACATTATTTGTATGAAAATGTGTTATAGAAATAAATGTTGTTTTTTGTCTGAGACTCTGTTACTCCTTCTGGTTTGTTACTGACCAGATGACCGACAGGGGCTGGACACTTTTTGGGTCTTGGCTCACTTGCTATGCATTATGACACAGCCATGTGTAAATGTCCCAGCAGGGAGTGGTACACTTCCTATCTATCTATCTATCTATCTATCTATCTATCTATCTATCTATCTATCTATCTATCTATCTATCTATCTATCTATCTATCTATCTATCTATCTATCTGTTTTATAGTATTACTCAGGTCTATTTAATATTCTTTTATAGCATGTAGTTCCTTTTATATCTGTCTATCTGGCCATAATATAGTGCCTTTCAGAACTACTGTATCTGCAATAAAGTGTCTTCATACCTACTTATGTGTAGCATAGAACCCTTCATATCTGTCTGCCCATCCATATACCGTATATACTCAAGTTTAAGTTCCCCTGCAGATAAGTCAGGGCTTGATTTTACTGTATATTTTCTGGTATTTTATAATATCAGTTGTATAAGTCGAATGCGGAAAACTCAGGCTATTGGTCCACGAGATTATGATATGCTAACGACCTCCTGAGAGAGGAACCATGGAGCACACGGCCTTTTTTATTTCTATGTATTGTGCCTTTGTGACCACATGGTGATACCCAAACTATTCCGAAGTGACGTTTGCACTGTTGTGTGTTTTGTGTTGTATCTCACACCCTCATACACCTTTATCGTAAGAGCATCCCTTATCTACGATGGAGCATTCAATCAGAAGGAAATATGAAGCTGGTTTTAAATTAAAAGTTGTTGACGTGGTGAAAGAAATTGGTAACTGCACTGCTGCAACAAAATTCTGTGTGTCTGAGAAACTGATGTGAGATTGAAGGAGGCAAGAAGATGTAAAAAAAAAAAATTAAAGTGTCATATTTTTGAACAGGCATATATATCTGATTTTATGATCGATTTTTTGGGTTTCAAGACCCAACTTATACGTGAGTATCTTCATTTTATGTAATGATTTTCTTAAGTATGTCTTTCACAATTTTGTTTATCTGTAATATAATGCTTTATACTTATTTATATATATATATATTTATATATATATACATACACACACACATACTAGGGGGTTTGCCCCCTGCTTGCTTCGCTCGCCAACCCTCCACGGCCTGTGCTACACACTAGCCACTTCGTGTCTCTGCCACTCGCGTTTTGAAGAGTGGGGCTGAACGCAGCAAATGAACACACAGTCGCTCCTCCGACACCCCCTCTTAAATGGTGATACAATGGGAAACAAATACAGTTTATTCTTTTACCTCCTCTTTGCTCGATCAGCCTCTGGCTTGCTGCTGCTGCTGGCGTGCCACGTGATCTTCATATCGCACAGCGCTTCAAACATTTAAAAGCCTGTACAGCAGCTGGCCTACTCTTTGTCTTTTATTTCTGGCCACAGGCGTTGTTAAATCTCTCGGACAAAGTCTCGTCTCGCGGGACGTGAGTTCTTGATACTGTTTAGTTTATAATTTAAAAACAGAATAAGGATCTGAAAATCTAACATCACATTAAAGTTTGATAAATTCCGAAAAGAATGACACCAAACGTATATATGTAGGTTTTATAATAAAGTGTGACATAAAGTCGTTGCACAAAATCGTTGCAATTTTAGGCTTAGGATTTTATGTATATCTAGAGTAGATTTATATATGTATGTGTGTGTATATATATATATATATATATATATATATATATATATATATATATATATATATATACATATATATATACATATATATATATATATAAAGAGCAAAACCAAAGAGATTTAGGGCACCAAAGTGATATTCGTGTATTTGAAAGATCTTTGTGATAAACAAAATAAACACAAGTGTGTCTTCTTCAGAAAGGATTCCTCGATCATAGCCTGCTTCAAGGTGGCAGAGAAGCCATTTTTAAGGGCTGGGAAGTGGAAGAGGCGGGTTCAGGTGGCGAGAAACCAGAAGTGACATCACTGGCAGATGGTCTGTCAATCACGCTTTCTGCAGAAGGAGGAAGGGAAGAGATTTGAAGTGTAATTGCACTCACCCTAGACCTGAAGTTGTCCACTAATCATTCGTGTATGACAATTTTTATATATATATGTATGTGTATATATATATATATATATATATATATATATATACATATATACTGTGTGTATATATATATATATATATATATATATATATATACAGTATGTATATATGCCGATACATTTTATAGTGCCTTTCTAAACTATCTTTAATATAATCCTTTTATATCATATAAATATATTAATATAAATATATAACTATTTATATTATACAAATATTTTTATATTTGATATAAATATTTTATATTTTTTAAGACTTGTCTTCTTATTTATCTGTATTATAATGCTTTTTACAGTTTTATTATTCTTATATAGTGCATTTCATATGTCGTGACCTGCCTTTTCCATTTTCCTGCATTATGTAGTGTGGTGCTTTTTCTATCTCTCTACTGTATCTGTCTGTCGATGTATTGATATATTTTATAGCTCCCTTCTAAATGATCTGCAGTCCAATCCCTTTCATATCTGTTATCCTGTCTTTCTGTACATTTATGTATGTATTATGAAATTTATTGTGTTGCCTTTTATGTCTATTGTTATAATTAATTGTACATTTCTATTTTCTCTCCATGTACCTATTACTGTATACAGTCCCCTACCTGTCTGTAGCAGAGTCTCTCTCGTATCTGTCTGTCTGTCTGTCTGCCTGTGCCCTGCAGAGGTGGTATAATTCTGCCACTCCTGACCCCCGGCCCCTGATAGCCCTGTAGCCCCCATAGCTTTTCTGTCACATCAGTTGATGTTGTTTTCTGTTAACTGGACTTATACAGTAGACAGACAGAGAGCTGGTGTGTGTGTGTGTCTTCCATCTTGTATTCCATAGCCCTCGGCCATTTGAAGGCATGAATATGTAATATTTTGAAACTAATATGATAATATACTTTAATAGCATTAGCAGTCTTGAGATTCATTTTCTTGGCTGATGATCTCATTTTCATTTCATTTAAGACAAAAGCCTTCTTTACAGACCGGTTAGGCTTCTCGGGGTCTTTGGCTCCCACCCCGTGTCGCCGCTCATTTGCAGCCCGTGCTTGTCGTTTAGACGGTTGCGTAGATTCCCGTTGTTATTCGTATTTATGATCACGTGGGGCTGCACGTGTCCATAGAGAATGCGTGTGTCCATCCCGAGGTTGTGCTAACTGTTGACTTCCCCTTGGCTTCAGAACTTGTCCTTGAAACATTCAGAAATTGAAATGGATGTTAATTACTGGGGAGTCAAGTAACGGACCAAACTTTTCTTTTCCTTCTTTTATTCCTTTATGCTGATATTCCTGGAACTTGAAGACTCTTTGAAATTATTGAAATTATACAAGGAGACGCAATCTTACAGGAGAAAACAACTGAAATCCTGGATTGTAGACAAATGGTAATGATGATTAAGACAGTGATGCTGATGATGATGATGATGGTGGTGATGAGAAGCAGGATGATGACTGTCATCATCATTATAGCTACACAGCCACCTAGCATGGCTTTCACATGCTTTTTGGATTTTATTCTTTCTGTTCCTTCTTAAACGTATTCACGTATCATGAAGTCACATCTCTGGGCAGATTTCAAAGACACGGCATGCTAATAAGGCCACTGCAGAAAGCAAAAGAAAAAATATGATAGCAGTTATGTAGATCTGAAGTGAAAGTACATTCTGGCTAAAAGATTACCCAAGTGAGGGTACATCACCATTTGTCACACAAAATGGTTCTTGTTTCTTTTGAAAGACGCCCTGTCATCTTTTTTAAGCGTCTGCATTTATTCTGCTTTTGCTACAGAATTTATAGCAGGTGTTTCCAAAGAGATAAATGGCAAGTGTAATTAGAATGATACATTTAATAAACGGCGTCACGTTCTACTCTTTTAGGCTGCGTATCCATACACTGCTGGCCCACTAGGAAAAGCTCAACTTAGGAACTGTTGGGGTCACTCGGATATTAAAAAAAAAAGCAAAGCGGGGCCTATGAAATCGTTAAAATTAAAAATGTAATAATCGAAGGAGAACTGAGCCTCCAGTGCTTCGGATGAAAACAACAATGACGAAGTTGCTTTCTGTGGTTTGCACTTTACGTGGAATTTTGATGAAATGTTCTACTCTGACACAATTAGCTATTTAGTAAAATGGTAATGGTAGTTAAAAACTAGCTCTGCTACCGGCCTAAGACAAGTGGAAATCTAAGTAACCAACGTAGACCTCGGCAGTAATGTAAGCAGTGTGCCAGGCAATGTGTATGTCTCTGTTATTTGCCATTCGGTTTGAGATTTGTAAAAACAGTCTTTATGTTTGGTTGCGCCATCTGTTGGAATGAAAAATGCAATTCTAATATCTCTGTCATATGCCATTTGGTATGGGACTGGCAAAAGCAGTGTTAATGTTTGTGATACACCACCTGTTGGAATGGCAGATATAATGCATATGTCTCTGAAATATGCCATTTGTTATGGGATTTGTAAAAGTAGTCTTTGTGTTTGTGATACGCTATCTGTTGGAATGACAAATGCAATTCTAATATCTCTGTCATATGCCATTTGATATGGGATTGGCAAAAGCAGTGTTAATGTTTGTGATACACCACCTGTTGGAATGGCAGATGTAATGCATATGTCTCTGAAATATGCCATTTGGTATGGGATTTGTAACAGTAATCTTTGTGTTTGTGATATGCCATCTGTTGGAATGAAAAATGGAACGCTAACATCTCTGTCGTTTGCCATGTAGTATGGGATTTGCAAAAGCAGAGTTAATATTTGTGATACACCACCTGTTGGAATGACAAATGCAATTCATATGTCTTTGTTAAATGCCATTTTGTATGGGATTCTGAAATGATATATACTGTTGTCAAGAAAACTGACAAAACTGGCCCATTAGGAAAAGCTTGTCTTAAGCAACAATCTGTTTCAGAAGTGGACCAGAGATACTGAAATATCATACTGAAAGAAAAAAAAAAACGAAACAAAACTGACATGTGAAATTTTAACTTTTAAAATGAATCTTTTAAGAACTGTTTGAGACTTGGCATTGAGAGCTTTAAGTTGAAGCAAAACAACAAACTTACTTTTTGTGCATTGCAGTTTACGTGGACTTTTGATGAAATATTGTGCTCTGCCATAATTAGCTAAATAGTAAATAACAAGCTGTGCTACTGGCCGAAGACAAGTATAAATCCAAGTAATCAACACAGACCTCACTGTTAATGTCAGCAGTGCACCATGCAATGCATATGTCTCTGTTATGTGCCATTTAGTATGGGACTTGGAAAAGCAGTGTTAATGTTCCTGATGCACTATCTGTTGGAATGACAAATACAATGCACTTTTATTACTAAAATGTTTGTGATGCGCCATCTTTTGGAATAACAGAGACATAACAACTGGATAGACACACAGGGACACATCCCTTTCCTAGCTGCCCATATAAGACAGACTGAAATCTTAAGTAATCAACATAGACCCCAGCATTAATGTTCACAGTGTACCATGCAATGCATACTGTATGTCTCTGCTATATTCCATTTGGTATGGGATTTGTAAAGACAGGGTTAATTTTTGTGTTGCACCATCTCTTGGAGTGAGAAATACAGTACAAATATCTGGCTTATGTGCAATTTGGTATGGGATTCACAAAAGCAGTGATGCGACAGTGATGTGCCATCTGTTGGAATGATCAGTACTATTTGTTTTATTACTAAAAATGTTTCTAATGCACCATCTGTTAGAACCACACAGACACTTCTCCTTTTACTAAGGTGGATTGTTTAGCTGTGCCTCCTCTATGGGATGTTATGCCACCCATTAAAGACATTACTTAGGGGAAAAGCTAAAAATGAATTGGAACATTAAATAGAAAAAAAGAGAGAGAGAGAGGCAATCCAATTAACGTACACGTGGTCAGCCCCAACATATGTTCATATGAAGTGAAATAGAAAGACTTAACTCTCAAATATAACATAACGTGAAGTCCCTAAACCATGAGGATGAGCCACATGGACACAGAAAGAACATGCAAACTGCACACAGACAGCAGCCGGGCAGAGACTTGAACCCTGATGCTGGAGCTGCGAGGCGGCCACCTGAACCAGTGCAAATATGAAATAAATCATTGGAAAATATTAAGAAACTGGAAAGAATCTGAGCAAACCCTGACGTAAAGCCAAGAAAGGACAGGATAAAGCAAGCAGTGCGATAGGACTGACACTTACAGGGTCACAAAGCTGAATGTTAGTGGATCTGAAGGACGTCGACACCTCGAGAGAGAAGACAAGTGGAGCTTCTGGGGCTGAGTTACAAGGCGCTATATAAGGCAAACACTACACAACATTATTCAATAAGGCTCAACGCCTCCTGATAAGAATCTTTTCCAATTAAGTTGCAGAGACACTTAAATAAATAAATAAATAAACTAAAATCAACTCGGCTAAAGCTGGAAAGCCTCCATTCGTCTTGAAGCCCATTCTTCTTTTGTTTAAGGCCAGCTTTGAATAGGGAGCCGGCCTGCCATGACATTTTGATGGAGTTTGTTCAGTCAACTGACCTTTCTGCTGTGTTTACTATCCTTCCGAGTTGTTCTTTTCCAATAAGTAGCCCTTTTCACACTCTTTTTTTTTTTTTTTTTTTTAATCTGTTTCTTTTTTTTTTTTTTTTATTGCAATATGCCACCTGCCTCGATTTATTGAGGGCTTTATTTCAGGAATTGTCTTCTTGGACTGTAATGTGAATGTGTCTGAATGAATGAATATGGGCAGCTTATTTGGGTCCATGGTATGAAAATATCAGGGGAGAATTTCTTTATATTTGTTGAACTTTAAAAAGTGCAGAAGACGTCAGTGAGGATAAAATATCTGATGACAGGAAGTAACGGGGCAGTTCATTTATAGGTACAGTCACAGGTTTATGTATTTTTAGAAAGATCAAGGCAGGCCATCAAAATATACTGTACACGACACACAAACACACACACACTTACAATATGACGGTGACACACACACATACAGTATGACACACACACACACACTTACAATATGACGGTGACACACACACACATACAGTATGACTATGACACACACATACAGTATGACACACACACACTTACAATATGACAGTGACACACACGCACATACAGTATGACTGTGACACACACATACAGTATGACACACACACACACTTACAATATGACAGTGACACACACGCACATACAGTATGACTGTGACACACACACACACTTGCAGTAGATTGTGGCACACACACACACTTACAATATGATGGTGACACAAACACACATACAGTATGACTGTGACACACACATACAGTATGACACACACACACACTTACAATATGACAGTGACACACACGCACATACAGTATGACTGTGGCACACACACAATATGACAGTAACACACACACATTTGCAGTAGACTGTGACACACACACACACACTTACAATATGACGGTGACACAAACACACATACAGTATGACTGTGACACACACGCACATACAGTATGACTGTGACACACACACAATATGACAGTAACACACACACATTTGCAGTAGACTGTGACACACACACACACACTTACAATATGACGGTGACACACACATGCACATACAGTATGATTGTGACACACACACACAATATGACGGTGGCACACACTTGCAGTAGACTGTGACATACACACTTACAATATGACAGTGACACACACACATACAGTATGACAGTGACACACACACACGCACAATATGACGATGACACACATACACAATGACTGTGACACACACACACTTATAATATGACTGTGACACACACACGCACAATATAATGGTGACACACACACAATGACTGTGACACACACTCACGCACAATATGATGGTGACACGCGCACACAATGCTTGTGACACACACACACAATGACTGTGACACACACACACACACAATGACGGTGACACACACAATGACGGTGACACACACATGCACATACAGTATGATTGTGACACACACACACAATATGACGGTGGCACACACTTGCAGTAGACTGTGACATACACACACTCACAATATGATGGTGACACACACACACAATAACTGTGACACACACACACACTTATAATATGACTGTGACACACACACGCACAATATAATGGTGACACACACACAATGACGGTGACACACACAATGACTGTGACACACACTCACGCACAATATGATGGTGACACGCGCACACAATGCTTGTGACACACACACACAATGACTGTGACACACACACACAATGACGGTGACACACACTCATGCACAATATAATGGTGACACACACACAATGACTGACACACACACACAATGACTGTGACACACACACAATGAGGTGACACACACAATGACTGTGACACACACTCACGCACAATATAATGGTGACACACACACAATGACTGTGAGACACACACACACACACTGACGGTAACACACACAATGACTGTGACACACACTCACGCACAATATAATGGTGACACACACACAATGAATGTGACACACACACACACAATGACAGTAACACACACAATGACTGACACACACTCACGCACAATATAATGGTGACACACACATACAATGACTGTGACACACACACACACAATGACGGTGACACACACAATGACTGTGACACACATACACACAATGACGGTGACACACACACACACAATGACTGTGACACACACACACGCACAATATAATGGTGACACACACACACAGACTGTGACACACACACAATGACGGTAACACACACAATGACTATGACACACACTCACGCACAATATAATGGTGACACACACATACAATGACTGTGACACACACACACACAATGACGGTGATACACACAATGACTGTAACACACACACACGCACAATATAATGGTGACACACACACAATCACTGTGACACACACACAATGACTATGACACACACTCACGCACAATATAATGGTGACACACACATACAATGACTGTGACACACACACACACAATGACGGTGACACACACAATGACTGTAACACACACACACGCACAATATAATGGTGACACACACACAATGACTGTGACACACACACAATGACTATGACACACACTCACGCACAATATAATGGTGACACACACATACAATGACTGTGACACACACACACACAATGACAGTGACACACACAGTGACTATGACACACACTCACGCACAATATAATGGTGACACACACATACAATGACTGTGACACACACACACACAATGACAGTGACACACACAATGACTATGACACACACTCACGCACAATATAATGGTGACACACACATACAATGACTGTGACACACACACACACAATGACGGTGACACACACAATGACTATGACACACACTCATGCACAATATATTTGTGACACACACACAATGACGGTGACACACACTCACGCACATACAGTATGACGGTGACACATCAAATCCGTGATTTAGCAGCAGGCTGCAGCTTCGTTAAATGTGTAACAGTTGAAGGGGGGGTGAATGATCCCCCCAAGACCCTGTAAATGTTAGATTTGGCTTCCCCAGCATTGAAAGCCCCTGCACAATCCAAACCGTGATGAACATTTGCTGACGTGGCTGAGAAAAAACAAAACGAAAGTAAACCGCTAAACGTATCGTAATCCGTCGCCGCGGCTGTTCGTTTGATTGATTTTGCTCTGAGATCAAAGCTCGATGAGAATACTGATGGGAACAAGTGTCGGATTAATTCAAGTTTCATATGAACTAGTAAGGAAGTGCAAATGCCCAGCTCAGTGGCATTGCCAGGGTTGGTGCCCCCCTTTGTGGTTACCGAGGCTGGATTAAGACCCCCGAGTGACGCGTCAAAGAGTTGATGCAGCACACCGACACTCGGCCGTTTAGTGCAGTGGGGTGAATCCGACTATCAATGGCACACGGATGTTGCATCGGTAAGGGGTGGGGGTCCCACTTTGGTGATTTCATCCCACGATAATCAAATGATTCATTTTGGGTCCCCCTTAATGATTTTGGCCCAAGGGCACACAATCATTTTATTGAGTGGGGTGGTCGAGCCCCCCTTGGTGATTTCGGCCTGTGAAGCACCTTGAACATGGGAAAGGTGCCATCTGAATCAAATGTATTCACATTCTTATCATTATTGGCCCTCAGTTGTTTCATTTTGGGTGCCCCTTGGATGATTTTGGCTCAAGGACAGTCAGTCATTTTATTGAATGGGATTGAGACCCCCTTTTGGTGATTTGGGTCTATGAAGCGCCTTGTGCATGGGAAAGGTGCCATCTGAATCAAATGTATTCTTATTACTCTTATTCTTCTTATTATTGACACTCAGTTGTTTCATTTTGGGTTCCCTTTGGAGATTTCAGCCCACTGCAAATCAACCGCTTCATCGAGTGGTGGGGTAGGTGGGGGTTATCGGCAGTCGAGACCCCTTGTCGTTTTCAGTTGAGACCCCTTGTCGATTTCAGCCCACTGCACTGCACAAAGATTTCCATATCCAGTACCTGAGGTGTCACCTCCTCCTCTGGGTGTCACCGCCTAGTGACGCCCTGCTGGCCCAGCTCAAGGTCCTGCCACTCTCACACTCTAAATCTCGGGGGGCTCTGGAGTTTGTGTAGAATGTTTGCGGCCAGTCGACCCCACCAGGGTTGGTCAGCACATTTCCATGGTACCGAATCTCCACAGCTCGTCGTAATCACCAGAAGTATTTCTGTTCAGCAGCAGGACATGCCTACGACATTCCACCACCGCCGCCAACAGATCTTAATAAAAGGCGATAAAGTCGGGAGTTTCACTTCAGCCCCCCGGTGTGACCTCGGTGGAATGTAAGTCTGGGAAGAAACACTTTTTTAAAATTTAATTGATCTTAAAACTGCCTACACCCACAACGTGTAGCCTTGGCATCTTGTGATGTGTGGAGACGCAAGTCGAGATGAAAGACCACCTAAGAGTGGGGGATGCGGACTTAGTTAGTACATAACTTGCTTAATAAAAGAGAAGATCTGAATGTGTCTTCTGCCGAGCTCCCCTGTCTCAACTTCACTCTCAGTCTGACAGGATGAGTGATGCCCCCGGGCACGGCGCGTCTGACATGAGGGGACACCTTTTTGAAATGCCGCCTTCTCGCCCGGCGTGTCCTCACTCAGTGAGCGTGTGCCTTGATCTAATAGAGCGGCTGCTCCGCTGGCGACATAATCACGTTGCCTTCCCTAAATTGGCAGTTTGAAGCTCTGCAAAAGTCGGTTTGTCTCGCTGGCGATTTGTGTCCCTGCCTCGGTTTCTATCCATCAGGCCGACAGGCGCAGACCACTCCAGCTGACCCCACAACTTGAAAATAGCTGGTGGCATTTCATCATCCCAAGCAGCAAGACTCTGAGGGATTACAAGAAAAGGAGGGAGGTAGAGAATGACTCACAGAATAGCATGGAAGGGCACACTGGGCATCAAATGGGCACACACTGAATTTTGTTTGCTTTGCGAGCTCCTGTGATGACCACTCTGTATAAAGATTGCAATGTGACTGATGATTAAACAAGAAATGGGTCTGTGGCATTTGGGGGGTGGCAGAAATCAGCACTTCTGGGAAGTGAGGGGCACCAAACCCACCCATTATACACACCTGCAGCCTGAGGATTTCGTGTCCTTTGCTCTGCTGATTTGGGGCAGTTGGCTAAAAGAACAGTTTAGGGCCACCGCTACGCCATCTGCTAAAGGGCACAGCAAGGGCACCTAGGTAGGCATCACTCACCTGGTATAATGAAAGTCCTAACAGACCAACAGTTTGCCCTATGAGTCTCACTCGTCAAACAAATGTGTAAAGCCTACAGGACCACCAGAGGGCACGGTGCATTCTGAAACACCCCATTAAAAGAGATGAGCCCCCTGAAACTGGACTTTTGGTCAAAGGTGTGCCAAGTCAAAGATGGGCAGACTGTAGTGCAGCCAGGACTTTGGAGAGGGCCAGAGTGTCCGGGGTGGGGTGGATAGCAGGCCAGCCTAGCCGATATGGAGGGTCTCTCCGTGCACGCGGGTAGTCAGAGAGGGGCCGGCTGTGCCTGCTTGCCGTCACGTCTGTCACTCTTCACAAATTCAAAAACATTTTCATCTGAAGCCGTTCAGATGAAAAAAATCACAAAGTAGAAGTACAGAGAAGTAATGTATTTGAAACGTCCCCCCGACATTAATAAAATGGCAACTCGAATGTAAGAGCAGAGGAACAAGTCTGACAAGAACGAGCCACTGTGCACTGGACTACAAAACGGCACGACACCAGATAAAGACAGCGTACGGTGTCTGAACGTATTATATATCGGAAAATGGAAACTCTTATATACAGTTATACAGTACATGGGGGAACGAGAGAGAGATTTACAGTGGTCATCAAAGGGTGTGTCAGCAAAAGGAAACAAGGAAAAGGCTACTCACATACTGTATGAAAAGAAAATAAAATCAATAAATCACTTTACAGACTCGGCGTTTGAACCTTTTATCCTTCAGTGTCGATATACGAGGTGTGATCAAAAAGTACAGAGCACCACCCAAAGAGCAACGGCAGTTCTGACAGGTCCATCCTAGAGCCGAGTTGGTGACGATACTCTCAGTCGTTTGTGAGCCACTGTTGTGTGTTTTTCAAGTTTGTCGTTAATAACGGATATCGAGCAACGCATTAACATGAAATGGTGTTTCAAATTACAAAAAGCTCAGGAAACCCATCAGATGTTAAAATCGGTTTATGGAGACACTGCACCAACCATTAAGACTGTTTACAAGTGGTTTGATCGATTTCGTAACGTAATCTGACACGGTCGAAGACAAGAAAAGATCAGGACGTCCGTCAACATCAATAACCGAGGAAAATGTTGAAACGATTTCATTCTTCATCATGACAACGCTCCTTGTCACACATCCCTTCTAGTACGACAATTTCTGTTGAATAAAAACATTACGCTGTGTCCGCATCCACCAGGTTTATACTTCAAGTGACGCGACTCTGCTACGCAAGCGTTGTACTGTTTATACTTGCGCACGTAAATCTGGAAGAATCCACCAGGTGGCAGTGCGAGATTTCATCACGGTGAGAACAGATTCGGCTTTGCTGTGCCTGGAACAGCCATTAAACTCCGATGACACCTTACCACAGTATCTCTGAAAAGGACGTTTAATGATTAAATCCATCAGTCCAGGGATGTGTCCATTTCAGCTAGTATTGGGCACGAGGCTGAAACAATCCCTAGACGGGGCATCAGCTCATCGCAAGGTGAATACAAACACACACACACGCTGGCGTCATTTTAGTGTCACCAGATCTGTATATCTTTGGGAGGAAACTGCAGCCCACTGTGGAAACACCAGCGACGTGACTCCCTGTGAGACAGCAGTGCTACCGCTCCGCCACCGTGTCACCCCCATGTGCGTCATTATTAACAGTATTCGTTATTTAAATGAAATTACCGATTTATCTGTAAAATGTAACATACATACTGCAATGCATTTCATCATGAAAGTGATACCAAGTATAAATCTAAGGATTCTAAATGTGCAGAGTTTTAATATCATACATTTAATGTGCTCAGTGTGGTGATCTATTGCTGTTTGCCACTGCTGTCAGTACCGGAGGAAGCCCCAGAAAAAAAAGACGGCACAGAAGACGGTATGTGAGACTTGTAAAACGTATTGTGTTGTTAAATTGGGGAACATGCGACGCTTAAATATAAAAGCACCATGAATGCATCTGTATTTTGGCATTTTGCTTCACCACTTTGAACAATTCATTAAACATCGAAGCGCGCACACCGATCTCGTAGGATCCTCAAAGCGGCTTTTTGTCACATGTCGATAGTAAACAGAGACTCTGACGTCACATTCCGACTTTTATCACACTGCACCCCCCAATTTTTTGCTGGTACTGCAACTCACACACTCGTTGCGTTAATTTCTGAGGACCTTCTCAGAGGACGCGTCAAATGAACGCGTGGCAGCCATGATGTGTGCGCGTACCCATTCTGAACGTGAAGTATACACGAGCCCTTAATCGCCGAATCTGGCACCATGCGACTTGTGGCTGTATCCTAAATTGAAAATGACTATGAAAGGCAAACGACTTCAATAAAATGAGGACATCCAGGCAGCCACGACAGCCCAACTAAAGGCAACCTCGAAAGAAAACTTCTAGAACTGCTACACAAAAATGGGAGGAGCGTCGGGATTAAGTGCATTCAAAGTGGAGGAGGGGGACTAGTACTTGGAAATCTTCTACTGTAATAAACATTTCTTTTTTAAAACATTCACTGTATTTTTGATTACACCTCGTATTGCCATGTACTTTGGGTATATACGATGTTATGTTAAGTGATCGGTTCGATTTATTTTTAAAGATAAAATTGCACTGATACAATGCATCTGGAAAGTATTCCCAGCACATCACTTTCTCCACATTTTGTTATCTTACAGCCTTATTCCAAAATGGATTAAATTCATTTTTTTCCTCAGAATTCTACACACAACACCCCATAATGACAACGTGAAAAAAGTTTACTTGAGGTTTTTGCAAATTTATTAAAAATAAAAAAATTGAGCTCAGGTCCATCCTGTTTCCCCTGATCATCCTTGAGATGTTTCTGCAGCTTCATTGGAGTCCACCTGTGGTAAACTCAGTTGACTGGACATGATTTGGAAAGGCACACACCTGTCTATAGAAGGTCCCACAGCTGACAGTTCATATCAGAGCACAAACCAAGCATGAAGTCAAAGGAATTGTCTGAAGACCTCAGAGACAGGATTGTCTCGAGGCACAAATCTGGGGAAGGTTACAGAACAATTTCTGCTGCTTTGAAGGTCCCAATGAGCACAGTGGCCTCCATCATCCGTAAGTGGAAGAAGTTCGAAACCCCCAGGACTCTTCCTAGAGCTGGCCGGCCATCTAAACTGAGCGATCGGGGGAGAAGGGCCTTAGTCAGGGAGGTGACCAAGAACCCGATGGTCACTCTGTCAGAGCTCCAGAGGTCCTCTGTGGAGAGAGGAGAACCTTCCAGAAGGACAACGATCTCTGCAGCAATCCACCAATCAGGCCTGTATGGTAGAGTGGCCAGACGGAAGCCACTCCTTAGTAAAAGGCACATGGCAGCCCACCTGGAGTTTGCCAAAAGGCACCTGAAGGACTCTCAGACCATGAGAAAGAAAATTCTCTGGTCTGATGAGACAAAGATTGAACTCTTTGTTGTGAATGCCAGGCGTCACATTTGGGGGAAACCAGGCACCGCTCATCACCAGGCCAATACCATCCCTACAGTGAAGCATGGTGGTGGCAGCATCATGCTGTGGGGAACTGGGAGACTAGTCAGGATAAAGGGAAAGATGACTGCAGCAATGTACAGAGTCATCCTGGATGAAAACCTGCTCCAGAGCGCTCTTGACCTCAGACTGGGGCGACGGTTCATCTTTCAGCAGGACAACGACCCTAAGCACACAGCCAAGATATCAAAGGAGTGGCTTCAGGACAACTCTGTGAATGTCCTTGAGTGGCCCAGCCAGAGCCCAGACTTGAATCCGATTGAACATCTCTGGAGAGATCTTAAAATGGCTGTGCACCGACGCTTCCCATCCAACCTGATGGAGCTTGAGAGGTGCTGCAAAGAGGAATGGGCGAAACTGGCCAAGGATAGGTGTGCCAAGCTTGTGGCATCATATTCAACAAGACTTGAGGCTGGAATTGCTGCCAAAGGGGCATCGACAAAGTATTGAGCAAAGGCTGTGAATACTTATGGACATGGGATTTCTCAGTTTTTTTTATTTTTAATAAATTTGCAGAAATCTCAAGTAAACTTTTTTCACGTTGTCATTATGGGGTGTTGTGTGTAGAATTCTGAGGAAAAAAATGAATTGAATCCATTTTGGAATAAGGCTGTAACATAACAAAATGTGGAGAAAGTGATGTGCTGGGAATACTTTCTGGATGCACTGTAATTATTTGGTATTTTGGAGATATTGAGCTTAAAAGACACAAAAGTCCAGTGAGTACTCTCAGTGTGATTGTCTCAGTTTTTATTTTTTTGCCAGATATTTATATGTTAAAAAAAATATATAAAGGAAATAACTTTTAGAGATCTGTAGAAACTGGTGTGCTTGGTTTTGTGTCATGAAATTATATCTATATATATATGAAGAATAAAATATAAATATAAAATAGGACTACTTATACATAAAGTGCCAAGCAATTTCAATCCAGTACACCTGTTGCTGCCATCTGGTGGATATGTAGTGCTATTAATTTTGCTGAAAATGACAGCTTTTAGTGAGGGTCTCTCAGTTTTTCTTCATCCATCCATCCATTATCCAACCCACTATATCCTAACTACAGGGTCACAGGGGACTGCTGGAGCCAATCCCAGCCAACACAGGACGCAAGGCAGGAAACAAACCCTGGGCAGGGCGCCAGCCCACCGTAGGGCACACACATACACACCCACACACCAAGCACACACTAGGGACATTTTAGGATCATCAATGCACCTAACCTGCATGTCTTTGGACTGTGGGAGGAAACCCACGCAAACACGGGGAGAACATGCAAACTCCACACAGGGAGGACCCGGGAAGCGAACCCAGGCAGCGCTACCACTGCGCCACCGTGCCACCCCATTTTTTTTTTTTTTTAAATTGATGAATTAATTTCCTAGATAGATAGTTTTATTTAGAAAATCTAAAATTTATTAGTCTTTATTCTGAGTTTGGCTATAATGGAAATAACTGCAAAGTTTTGTAGTAATAGATATTGTGATTTTCTTGTGATGCTCAAACAGACAGAAAGACAGACATTCAGTTATTTAAGTATATATGTATATTCAATATGCATAAGTAAAAATAAAATCAGATAATATAGATAAACTCTAAGTAAGCAAAGTGCCATTCCTTTGGAGCAAGTTCAATAAGGCCCACTATTGACCTGTCACTGCCATCTAGTGGATATGTGGTGCTATTAATTTAGTATTTGATTCAGCTGATAATAACTTTTAGTGAGTTTTTTTGTACTTTTTTTAGATATATATGTGTATTTGACTGTATTTAGAGTTAGATTATATTGGAAATAACTGCATAGTTTAGTAGAATAGGTGTGGTAGTTTTTGTGTGATGCTTGAACAGACAGGCAGGCAGACACATTATATTTAGATTAAAGAGTGTAATGTTATAAATTTCCTGTGATTGCTCACATTTGTCATCATAGTGGAAAGACGTGTAGAAACGTCTTTAACAGGGCATTTAAGAAATGAATATCGACTAAAAAGTATTACTACAGTGCATATTGTAAAAATTGATGAAGTGAAGAAAAAACATAAAAACATTTCAATTTTTAGGAGAGTTAACGGAGTTCTCGTGTGCTCTTGAGTGCCACGCCGCGTGTCCATCTTCTGACTTGTTAACAATCGTGGCCCCCGTTTGGCACACACGAGACCGTTCTCACTGTGCCCTGCGTATTCCGCCTTTCACGGTTACCTCCATCGACTCCACACGTTAGGGTCACAGGGCCGATCCCAGCAGGCATTAGACACAAAGCGGGACCCAGTCCTTGAGTGGACGCCAGACCAAATCCTCAAGCCTGAGGAGATCCTTTTAACGTTTTCCTTCCATTTCAGCCAAGCTGCCAGCCTGTCCCGCTTCTCAGATTTTTCTCGAGTCTTCCAGTTGCTTCTTCCCAGCGTGAAGTCCTGACGGCGCTGTGGTTATTTTTAGATTTCTGATTGCTGGTTTGCTTTCTAAATGTGTGCCCTAAAGTGGTACCAAATTGTTTTTCGCCGCAGTAAGAACAGCCCTGAGATGGACTTTAAGTGCAACATTTAAAACTGGAAAGTTGTCATTTAACACCTGGGTCTTCAGTAATGGTGCTTTCTTTGCTCTTCCTCCTCATCCTCTTGCTCTTCCTCGCCAGGTGACGGCCCTCTCCTGTTAAACCTCCCTTAGCTTTTTCATCACATAACATGCTTATCATGGCCATGTCACAAATGCCCCCTAAGAAACGTCGCGCCCGGTAATGAGACTGCAATAAGCCAACGCTTGCGAGGCTTTGCATTTCGGAGGAGACCCTCATTCAGGGGGACGTGCTGCTTAAATCTGCCGGTTATAATCCGCCTGTGTCTCACAGCAAGTGATTCCGTATCTGAGTGCTTTATCCCATCTGAGCAGGCTTCGTTAAATTAATTTAATACAGCGACATGTTATAAACTGACAGTCAATGATATTAATAAGGAGAAGATTATGCAGTAAGCAAGAAGCCATGTAGCCATCTTTAATACCTGGCAACAAAAGATCACATCTGGTGGTTTCATTATTTCCGCCTTACTCAAAACGGAATGATATTTTTACACTGCAGACATTAAAGTCGATAGTTTATTGTTTGTCTTGTGTCTTTTAGCCGTGTCCTGCAGTATCAGATGAGCCTTTGCGTGGCCGAGATTTGAACAGCGTTTGAGGATTACGTGTGAGAGACTTGGAAAATTTATTAAAAAATGTAAAGATCTTCTGTGCTGCTGCGTGAACAATATTATGGTGTGTATCAAATGTTCATTTCTAGGGCGCCTTACACTCTCGGTTTGAATCCCACACCTGGTGCCTGGCGTCTTCACCGCATACTCCGCTTTTACTCCCACATCCCAGGTACATGGAATGGGACACGGTTACGAAATTACATACAGAGCCCTCCATACTCACAGTTCTCCTTGATTTGCCCCCCTCTGCTCCACACTTTAAAATTACAAATTGTTGAAAATGAAAAGCCTCGACACATGAAAACGGTTTGGGGGGGAAGCCCCCCGTATACTTGAACCTGGCTACAAAAAAAGGCAAAGTTTTAAGCACAAGCATCGAGTCCAAAACAGAGCTGATCAACGGAAGGAAAATGTCGGGTTTTAAAGGCCGGTCAGGGGAAGTGACGTCATCGGGGCCCAGAAACCGGAAGTGACGTCGTCTTAGGACTCGGGCAGCATTTCCCATGTCTGCAGAGATACAGTTAGGTCCATAAATATTTGGACAGAGACAACTTTTTTCTAATTTTGGTTCTGTACATTACTGCAATGAATTTGAAATGAAACAACTCAGATACAGTTGAAGTGCAGACGTTCAGCTTTAATTCAGTGGGGCGAACAAAATGATTGCATAGATAGAACTGGAAGGCACTATATGATAGATAGATAGATAGATAGATAGATAGATAGATAGATAGATAGATAGATAGATAGATAGATAGATAGATAGATAGATAGATAGATAGATAGATAGATAGATAGATAGATAGATAGATAGATAGATCATACTCCAGCAGCAGCATGCTGATAAAGAACAATATTAAATTAAAGAGTGATAACAATGCAGGTATACAGACAGACAATAACTTTGTATAATGTTAACGTTTACCCCCCCGGGTGGAATTGAAGAGTCACATAGTGTGATGGAGGAACGATCTCCTCAGTCTGTCAGTGGAGCAGGACGGTGACAGCAGTCTGTCGCTGAAGCTGCTCCTCTGTCTGGAGATGATCCTGTTCAGTGGATGCAGTGGATTCTCCATGATTGACAGGAGTCTGCTCAGTGCCCGTCGCTCTGCCACGGATGTCAAACTCTCCAGCTCCGTGCCAACAATAGAGCCTGCCTTCCTCACCAGTTTGTCCAGGTGTGAGGCGTCCTTCTTCTTTATGCTGCCTCCCCGGCACACCACTGCGTAGAAGAGGGCGCTCGCCACAACCGTCTGATAGAACATCTGCAGCATCTTATTGCAGATGTTGAAGGACGCCAGCCTTCTAAGGAAGTAAAGTCGGCTCTGTCCTCTCTTGCACAGAGAATCAGTATTGGCAGTCCAGTCCAGTTTATCATCCAGCTGCACTCCCAGGTCTGTACCCTCTGCACACAGTCACCTCTGATGATCACGTGGTCCATGAGGGGTCTGGGCCTCGTAAAATCCACCACCACCTCCTTTGTTTTGCTGGTTTTCAGTTGTAGGTGGTTTGAGTCACACCATTTAACAAAGTCCTTGATGAGGTCCCTATAGTCCTCCTCCTGCCCATATACTATACTTTAAATTAATAAATAATAAGTGATGGAGGTGCACCAGCCAGAGTTCATTCCTGAGCAGAGACAACATCCTTTTAATTACGAAAATCAAAACAGTTCTGGGGCGGCATGGTGGCGCAGTGGGTAGCACTGCTGCCTCGCAGTAAGGAGACCTGAGGTTCGACTCCCGGGTCCTCCCAGCGTGGAGTTTGCATGTTCTCCCCATGTCTGCGTGGGTTTCCTCCCACAATCCAAAGAAATGCAGGTTAGGTGGATTGGCGATTCTAAAATGTCCCGTGTGTGTTTGTGCCCTATGGAGGGCTGGTGCCCTGTCCAGGGTTTGTTTCCTGCCTTGCGCCCTGTGTTGGCTGGGATTGGCTCCAGCAGACCCCCCGTGACCCTGTAGTTAGGATATGGCGGTTGGATAATGGATGGATGGAAAACAGTTCTGAGTTTACCAGCCGTAGAGTCTCAGTAACATCACCACCAATCAGGAGGAGCGCTTCATGTCATTTCTGAGACCAAAAATCAAGATAAAATCATCTGTTTATTAGTTCAGAGCTGAAGTAATAAGACAAGAATGGCACACGTTGCTCTCTTTTGCAATAAATAAAGTCCATGTGCACAACATGTCATTAATTAGGGTCATTAGTCAGCTGTCAAAAGGAGACTACTTGAGGTTCCCGACTATTTTAATTAATTTCAAAATTGCATTCTGCAAAGTGAAGGTAATGACTTCTTCTTTTTTTTATTGTTTTACTTTGTTTTTCAAGGCTGATTTTTCCACAGGGTGCCTGCACTTGTTTGTCATCTCGCTCCGTGTTGACACATTCTGTACAGTGCACATCATTAAGTGCCAGGCACACGTTCAGATTACACTTTACCACATCAGTCCACATTAATCACTAGCTCTAAGAACACCATTAGTGATGAATCAGACTAATTGTGGACCCCCTCATTAATCCAAGGCTGCCTAGGAATTTCCTGAGTTCTTACATTCTTTGCTGCTTTCCTAAATTTTTCCAAGACTCCATATGTGAATAAAGAAAGAAAAGCAACAGGAATATCTGATCCTATTACATCTCTGCCAGTAAAAAGATTGATTCTCGTCGTATGAAGTGCCGTATGACATCCCAATAAAATGAAATCAGAGTCATAAATACACAAGCACATGTGCCCACATTTTAATGGCACTCGTTCAGTACTCCACAGTCGCCCGTCATGGTTATTTGTGTAACCTGAAGTGACTCAGGAGTCCAATCTTCGGGGCATAGGACTTCAGGCATTCAGGGCAGGAGCTTCTGTTTGAATGTTGCTTCCACAAATCAACTGGGCTCTGCTTCATCCCCCTTCTGTCATCGTCTTGTGTGTGCCTCATCAGAAGGTCATTTGGTCTAAAAAAGAGACATGCCACTTGATAAATCAATGACGCTCTGTGGCGAGGGACTCGCATCAAGTGATTTTCATCCATCCTCTTTGTGACTACATTATTGGCAAAAGGTCACCTGAAACAATATGTAAAATGATATAATACGACTGTTGTTATATATAATATAAACAGGCATATATAGTGAACCAGTAGGGGGCGTTGCAGCACCCCAAATCATAGGCACAACCTCACAAACACATTATAATGAAATGCCTGCGTAACTCTCTTCTCCCTTTTTCTGTCTTCTTCTACTCTTCCACTCCTCTAGGAGACCTTTGTCCTTCTTCTACCCAACTCCAGCTTGCCTGGATGATGGTCGAGCGTCTTCATTTGCTGTGTCTTAGACCCGAGCCCATTGGAAGCACTTCTGGGTCCAACAGAATTTCCCAAAGCAGAGAACACAAATCCCCACGGCAACCTTGGGTGGCACCCCTGGAACCCAACCAGGCTAACCCCATGGGACTACAGTGCCCATCATGCCTTGTCGGTGTTCATACTGGTAGTCCTGCCCAGAGATGCTGCCACCTAATGTGTTGAGGTAGTATGTACCCATGACCTCCTGACCAGGCGTTCTTTAGTCCATGTCTGCTGGGATGCCAGTGTACCTGTTTCTAAACTGGCATCATCTGGCAGTTTCATGGCTAGGGCGTTTCTTTGCCTTCTAGTATCTACAAGGAGCTGGCTTCTCATCCAGGTAGGGAACCTTGCCCTATCCCCACCGGGACACCCACCCATGTGCGCTGTCAATCACATGTGTGTATGTATGTATGAAAGAGAAAAAGAGAGAGAGATACATGAGATGTTTAAGTCTTAATACAACCATCCATTAATTCCTTATTGAACCAGCTTAATGGGCACAAAGAGGGACAAGTCCAATGCAGAACACACCCTCACTCATTCAGACTGGGCCAGCGGAGTGTTCATTTAACTGGACAAACTTCTTTATAGAAGTGGGACAAATGTGGAAGTATTAAGGAATAATCTGGAACATCTATCTATCTATCTATCTATCTATCTATCTATCTATCTATCTATCTATCTATCTATCTATCTATCTATCTATCTATCTATCTATCTATCTATCTATCTATCTATCTATCTATCATGGCAGTAGGTGCGCTCCAGCTTCACAAACGATTAACACAAATGCTCAGACACAAATATAAAAGCACAAAAGAGTGTTTATTGTTGGAAACTCTTCCTCTGTAATTGTTTCACACGCCACAGCCATAGTACAATTAGCATGGCAAGCACTCAGCAACTCTTTGCTTTTTTCTTCTCCTCTTTGTCCTGATCACTGCCTCTGCCTCCACTCCTCCACACAAGCTTTGCCCTCCTTCCTCCTGACTTTGGCTTCCCAAGCAGTGGCAGGCAGCTCTTTTTATGTTACACCTGCAAGCACCCCAGTCCCCGTAGAACCCCCTGGCGGCACCCATAAAACCCAACAGGGCTGAGTCAAAGAATTCCAGTTCCCATGGTGCCTAGTGGGAATCTTTGGCACCGCTACAACCCAGGAGGGCTGCCATCTGGCGGTCCGGGGGGGAGATAGTGTCTTGTGTATGCCATCTCCCACGGTCTTTCCCGGCTGGGTAAGGATGCCAGCTGTCCCTCAAGCAATCTATCTATCTATCTATCTATCTATCTATCTATCTATCTATCTATCTATCTATCTATCTATCTATCTATCTATCTATCTAATTGTCTGAGGAACAACACTTATTTGGGACACTATCCACAGTATCTGCCTATCATATAGTGCCTTTCACATCCATCCATTTGTCATTATCCACCTGCCAGTGTGTCTGCTGTAACCGCGTTAGGAGAAGCCGAATCTGATGGCCGTAGAGCTCCTCTCGTTCTTCTTAGTGTGTGTTTGTGGAAGGAGCTCTTGACCAAAGCACAACACGCTGTGGAGCGTTTGGCTAGTTTTAGCTTTGATGGCCTTTAGTTTTGTCTTCCTCCTTTGTTCTGCTCCTACCCAGGGTCAGCCTTGTAATGCAAACAGCCATTCTAGTCCGTTTATTCATTCATTTGATTTACTATCAATATTAACAAGAGTCTCAGTGTTCAGGTGTGGTATAGATGGGCTATGACGCCTCATAACCAAAACTGTGGTGGTGTGGGTTCAGAAATTGGATGTACAGATGAATGCTGCATGTGTGGGGTAATGGACCTCTTCCTCCTCGTCCTCCTCCTCTTTCTTGTCGTTGTTCTTCTTCTTCTTTAGAGCCCAATGAAGAAACTGTAATTTTTCTGATTCAGTGAACTTCACTCACCAGGAATCCAACCATGCAAATATTTGTCTGGCGGCCTGATCAATTGAACATTAAATTGGAGAATCAAAGGGGTAATTAGTTGTGTTTGTCGAGGCGCTCAAACTCAAAGAGGAGGTTAAACATCTTAGAAGGAAATCTGAAAGCACTTTAACTGATTGACATCATTAGGCAGGAATTGTTGTTTTACATTGGAAATTGCTGGTATGTGTTCTGCACAGCTAATCCGTTCTCCAATCAATGCGATGTGTTTGTGTCTCCCTTTCTTTCCCTTTGCAACTAGCAGTACGTGCCCAAGTGTTTGTACTTTTTTATTTGTTTCTTTTCATTAATACAGTTGTTGACCACCTCACACTTGATGTATATACTTTGTTTGGGACAAAGACACGTGTCTCCTCAAGTGACTCCCTCTGCTCCAAAGTTTAAATTTACAAATCAAACAATTCAGACTTGTGATTCGAGTGCACACAGCAGACTTTCACTGAATGGGGATTTGCACACATTTCGGTCACATGACACTTTTTCGACATGCCCCCCCCCCCATTTCAAGGCACCATAATGTTTGGACACAGCAATGGCAGGTCTGTTAAAGCTGTTGTCATATTTAGCTCTTTGACAAATATCCCAGCATGCAATGACTGCTTAAAGTCTGCGATTCATAGACATCACCAGGTGCTGAGGGTCTTCTCTGGTGATGCTCTGCGAAGCCTCTAATGCAGCCATCTTCAGCTCCTACTTGTTTTGGTGGGCTTGTGCCTTTAAGTTTCCTCTTCAGCATATGGAAGGCCTGCTCAGTTGGATTTCAGTCAGGTGACTGGTTTGGCCATTCATGAAGTTCCCATTTTTTAGGTTTGTGTGGCCTCAGCAATGTGTTTGGCTCCTTATCTTGTTGGAGGATGAAGTGCCGTCCAATTTGGAGACATTGACTGGAACTCGAGCAGATCAGATGTTTCTACACACCTCAGAATTCATTGTGCTGCTGGCATCAGCAGTTCCATCATCAATGAAGAGAAGTGTGCCAAGACCTGTGCCAGCCATACATGCCCAAGCCATGACACCCCCAACACCACCATGTTTAACAGGTGAGGTGGTCTGCTTTGGATCTCGGGCAGTTCCTTTACGTCTCCACACTTTGCTGTTGCCGTCACTCTGATGAGGTTCATCTTTGTCCCGTCTCTCCACAAGACCTTTTCCCAGAATTCTCTAGGCTCTCTTAAGTCCTTTTTCCCAAACTGTCATTTGGCCGTCCTGCTTTTGCGGTTTGCATCTTGCAGTGTGTCCTCTCTTGTGTTTCTGTTCTTGAAGTCTTCTGCTGATAGTCGTCTCTGACGCACACACACCGTCCCCCTGAAGACTGTTTCTGGTCTGTCGCACAGGCGTTTGGGACTTTTTCTTGACCATAGTGAGGATTCTTCTGCCCTCAGCAGTGGAGGTCATCCTTGGCCTACCAGTCCCTTTGTGATTACTGAGCCCACCAGTGTGTTCTTTCTTCTTCGTGATATTCCAGATAGTTGATTTCGGTCATCCTAAGGTCTTCCTGATGTCTCCAATGGTTTTATTCTCATTTCTCAAGCTCATGATGGCTTCTTTGACTTCCACTGGCACAGCTCTTGTCCTCATGTTGAACAATGGCAGCTACAGACTCCAAAGGGTAGAAGCAAACCGAGGTATCTGGTGAAGCCATGAAACCCACCTGAGGAATCACAAACACTTCTGACGCCAATTGTGCCAAACATTATGGTGCCCTGAAATGGAATGGAAGTCTGCAATGTGCACTCTAATCACATTTGACATTTTGGAGCAGAGGGGAAAATCAAGGACAAAACCGCACTGTGCCATCTAATTATTGTAAAATGGTGATCACTGCACTGCTGTCCTCTACACTTGTTCAGTCATGTGAAAAAGTAAATACGCCCCATGGAAACCGCTGACTTCTTCAACATATTTAAACAGACAAACAGCAGACCTTCATCCAGGCAGTACCTACAGACGCAGGTGAGCCTCGTGGATTGAATGGCCTCCTCTCGTTTGTCAAATTGTGCTCTGGACAGATGAATCAATGGTAGAGTCTCTTGGCCACAGCAACTGTAGACATGTTTGACAACATTTCAGGAAAGAACCTCATACCAGCTGTGAAGCCCGATGGTGGAAATGTTGTGGTTTGGGGTTGCTGTGCTGCCTTAGCAGCTGTGGAGCTTGCAGTCATCAAGTCGACTATGAAAAGTGTGACTGAGGAGAATGTGAGGGTGTCTGTCTGAAAGCTGAAGTTGAACCAGAAATGGACCTTTCAACATGATGCTGATCTGATGCCATTGTGGACTGAACGACTGGAAGAAGGAGTCGTTGCATCAATATAATCAATTATGACACAATAATATCGATATATTGTATCAATATCAGGAGTACTGTGTGATCAGAGAATTCATGCAAAGGTTAAAGGTCAGGTCAGGTTTTGAAGACTTTGATAAGACCAACAATGATGTATGGAGCTGACACCTGAGCAGTAAAGGGGAGCACAGCAGGAGAAGAAATGAGAGTGTGGAGATGGACGTGTAGTCACAAAAAAGGGCAGAAGAAGAAATGAGAGGTGCAACAAAAGTGGGAGAAGACAGCTAAGGAAGTCCAGGAAAAGGAGGCTGAAGTGGTGTGGACTTGAGAAGGGTAGAGACCACCAAGATGTGGGCAAAAGAGTGATGGGAGTGGAAGTCCAGGGGCCGAGACAGAGAGGAAGGCCGAGGCAGAGGTGTTGTGTCAAGAGGCCCCTGGACATCAGTAGAGTTGGCGTGAGCAGGTCAGATTGTCATAAGAGGCTCATTCTGCAGCGTGAAACCGGGACCATCATCAGCGTGTCTGGTGAGACGGAGTGACATTTAGAAGAGAGAAGATGAAACAGCAGACATCACAGACTGGAATTGTCAAGGAGTCAAGCCATGCAGGGGACGTGTAAGTGAAGAAAAAGAGACTGGAAGCAGCCACAGTTGGAAACCCGTGGAACAAGCAAAGCAGGGGAGTAGTGTGGGTGAAGTGAGGAAAAGACAACAGGAGTTGGGCAGCCGCATTCTACAGGGGCCGCCATCATTATGTACTTTGAGTACGGCAGTGATTAAAGTCGCTGAGATGCTGGAGGGTGCTGTTCTGCAACACACGGCGTATGTGACGTTACTCTGCGGCATCTGCTCTTCCACTTTGCCAAGTATCAAGGCAGTGGGAGCCTCTCGTGGTATAAAAGTATGAATATTAAAATGGGGGACACGCACATGTGTGCAGTGCCAACACTGAGATATTTAACTGGCATAATGTGAGTGAGTGTGCCTTGTGATGGTCTACTGGTTTGTCTGGGGCTGAAACCTCCTCCGCACCTGGCGCTGCTCCCTGGGACTCAGGATGTTGATGGATTGAAATTCATGTTGAAGTACAGTATGGGGCATTGCTGCCATAGCTCCAGGGACTTGGGTTCATTTCTCAAATATCTTGCTGCTTATGTGGGGTTGGCAGGACTTCCTCATGGTTTGTCTCTTTGAATGCTGACTGGCTGTTCTCCTGCATCCCAATCTGTGCATGTTGAGGTGTCACTGCCTAGAAAGAGGCCCAGCGGAAGTGGGAGAGCGTGACGGCGTGCTGTCCCATCCAGGGTTTGCCATTGCTTTGCCCCTGATGCTGCTGGAATAGACTTCAGACCCCCAAGACACTGAATTGGTGGAGGGGCTTTGAGAACATTTTGTAAATAAAATGGAGACAACACGCCTGGAGGCTGCCTTGAGTCTGTGGAGTCAAATTTATCTTTTATTTAGCACCTTTTATAGCTATCTCTATATATTATATAGTGCCATTCATATCTATCTATCTATCTATCTATCTATCTATCTATCTATCTATCTATCTATCTATCTATCTATCTATCTATCTGTCTGTCTGTCTGTCTGTCTGTCTGTCTGTCTGTCTATCTATCTATTATATAGTGCCTTTCATATCTATCTATCTATCTATCTATCTATCTATCTATCTATTATATAGTGCCTTTTCTATCTATCTACCATATAGTGCCTTTTCTATCTATCTATCTATCTATCTATCTATCTATCTATCTATCTATCTATCTATTATATAGTGCCTTTTCTATCTATCTATCTACCATATAGTGCCTTTTCTATCTATCTATCTATCTATCTATCTATCTATCTATCTATCTATCTATCTATCTATCTATCTATCTATCTATCTATTATATAGTGCCTTTTCTATCTATCTATCTATCTATCTATCTATCTATCTATCTATCTATCTATCTATCTATCTATCTATCTATCTATCCTTTATATAGTGCCTTTCACATCTATCTATCTATCTATCTATCTATCTATCTATCTATCATATAGTGTCTTTCATATCTATCTATCTATCTATCTATCTATCTATCTATCTATCTATCTATCTATCCTTTATATAGTGCCTTTTCTATCTATCTATCTATCTATCTATCTATCTATCTATCTATCTATCTATCTATCTATCTATCTATCTATCCTTTATATAGTGCCTTTCACATCTATCTATCTATCTATCTATCTATCTATCTATCTATCTATCTATCTATCTATCTATCTATCTATCTATCTATCATATAGTGTATTTCATATCTTATCTATCTAACTATCTATCTATCTATTATATAGTGCCTTTTCTATCTATCTATCTATCTATCTATCTATCTATCTATCTATCTATCTATCTATCTATCTATCTATCTATCTATCATATAGTGTCTTTCATATCTATCTATCTAACTATCTATCTATCTATTATATAGTGCCTTTTCTATCTATCTATCTATCTATCTATCTATCTATCTATCTATCTATCTATCTATCTATCTATCTATCTATCTATCTATCTATCTATCTATCTATCTATCTATCTATCTATCTATCTATCTATCTATCTATCTCGTGTTCCTTATCTCTCAGTTCATCGTTTGAGTCAATACCTCCGATGTGTCGAGTACCCCGAGAGTCTTGAGATTCTATATTAGTGAGTGTTTCTCCTTTCATTTTCAGGGATGGGGTGCTGTGCTAGTTGATCGTAGGACACGCTTACACCCCCCACACACACACACACACACATTATCCCCCCCCCACACACACACACATTATTCCGAAAGCCAGTCCCCCAGATTGCAGTCAATTCCCAGTAGCAGTTCATTCCCAGGGAGTGTCGGCCCCTCTGCCCCCCTATAGTTAATAACGCCTAAATATTCTCGATCTGCCGTTGAGAGCATCATAAATCAGCGCAGAGTAAAGCAATTTGCCGGCTGCCTAATTGGTCACTCTCTTTTTTCTTAATTAAAGAATCAAGTTTATAAAGAACTTAATTGCCTGAGTGAAATGAAGACCTCTGTGCAGCGGGGCCCTCGAGGACTGCAGTTCGGCTTCTCTAAAGTAAATCAATGTGAGGCAGCAGCCCAGCACTGGCACCAGCACCCCAATCCCCCCAAGCCTCAGCTACTCGACATTTACATAAATATTTAAATGTTACACATAATGAAAATTGATAGTAAATTGTGCAGTCCTTTAAAACATGGCATAACACGTTTTCTGCAGAGGTCAGAAGCGATGAAATCAAATCTCCATTTTGCACAATTAACTAACAATTGATTTTTTTTTTTTCCACTCACCATCGGGTGGACGAGTTCTTTATTTATTCTCCCTGAAGAGCCACTTGTGTGCCATGGGGTGTTAGGTTTGAAAACAAAAAATGCAAAGCTGGCATTTTTGCTGTCTTACTTCTTTTGCTCTACTCCTGTTTCATCTCAAGACCGGTGAAAATGTTCATAGCGGAGACTCCATTGGCATTCTGCTTTTCATCTGAAGGGATTACCTCAGGGAAAAGGAGGATTACAGGGATAAAGTGAAGACCTGACGATGCAGAGATGCGTTGTGCAGGGCCGAGCTGTCCACCGAGAGGTAACGTGCGACACCATCGTCACTTAGTAGTTACTTTCCAATGGTGAAGTTAAACAGCGCCCCCTGGTGTATCCTTACACTTGCGTGAAGAAGTGAATGCGCAGAACACAATGTTTGAGAAGTGCCCTCTGCTGGAATGACAGAGACATTGCAACACCCAGATACACTGACAAACACATTCAAAATCTGCAGTGCACCATCTACTGGAATGTATTTTGTAATGCATGTAATGATGAAATGCATTTGTCATTCTAACAGATGGCACACCATAAACATTTTTTAGTAATTAAAAGCATCATTATACAGGGTGGGCATAAGATTCCATACATATGGTTTTTAACATTTTATTTTTCATATTTCAGATACCCTAAAAAATGCGTTTGAATAAAGAGCAACGAATTGAAATCATACTGATGGCCCACTTGATTTTTATCTTTGGGGGCATTTGAAGACCATGGTGTGTCAGGAAAAGATACGAAACATAAATCATCTTAGGGGACGTATCACCAACGCCATTACAAGCATAACTCCAGCTGTGCTAAAACGTGTTCATCAGCAGTGGCGGACACGTATTGACATGTGCTTTCAAAACAATGGCAGTCATGTAGAGCATATTATATAAATAAAAATTATTCAGAACAGCAATATTAATGTTTGTGATGCGTCATCTGTTGGAATGACACATGGCAATGAGTTTTATTACTACAAATGTCCAGGACTTGCCATTTATTAAAATGAGAGAGAGACAGCAAGTGGACAGACACAAATACACAGAGACACACAATAATGCTTGCAGTGCGCCATCTGTTAGAATGTATTTTGTAATGCATGTAGTAATAAAATACATTACATTTGTCATTCCAACAGATGGCACATCATAAACATTTTTAGTGATTAAAGGCATCACTATACATGTTTGTGATGCACCATCTGACAATTGCAATGTATACTGACACAATAATGCTTGCAGTGCACCATCTGTTAGAATGTATTTAGTAATGTATGTAGTAATAAAATACATTCCATTTGTCATCATAAACATTTTTAGTGATTAAAGGCATTATTTTAAATGTACAGCATGTGATGTGCCATCTGAGAAATGCAATGTTATATGTCTGTTTTATGCCATTTTCTAAGGGATTCATAAAAGCAGTGTTATATGTTTGCGAGGCGTCATCTGTTGGAATGACACGGGCAATGTGTTTTATTACTACAAATATCTGTGACTGGCCATGTGTTAAAATGAGAGAAAGACAGCAACCGGACAAACACAAATACACAGAGACACACAATAACACATGCAGTGCGCCATCTGTTAGAATGTGTTTCGTAATGCATGTAGTATAATAATAATAATAATAATTCATTACATTTATATAGCGCTTTTCTCAGTACTCAAAGCGCTATCCACACAGGGAGGAACCGGGAAGCGAACCCACAATCTTCCACAGTCTCCTTACTGCAAAGCAGCAGCACTACCACTGCGCCACCTGTGAGGATAAATAATAGTAATAGTAATAAAATACATTCCATTTGTCATTCCAACAGATGGCACATCATAAATATTTTTAGTGATTAAAGGCATCATTATACATGTTTGTGATGCGCCATCTGACAAATGCAATGTATACTGTATGTCTCTGTTTTATGCTATTTTCTAAGGGATTCATAAAAGCAGTGTTAAATGTTTGCGAGGCGTCATCTGTTGGAATGACACAGGCAATAATGTGTTTTATTACTACAAATATCTGTGACGTGCCATTTGTTAAAATGAGAGAAAGACAGCAACAATACAAAAACAAATAGACAGAGACACACAATAATGCTTGCAGTGCGCCATCTGTTAGAATGTGTTTTGTACTGCATGTACTAATAAAATACATTGCATTTGTCATTCCAACAGATGGCACATCATAAACATTTGTAGTAATAAAATGCGTATTTGTGATGTGACAACTTTAAGAATGACAAATATGATTAGTATGATTGATAGTATTAGTTTTTAATAGCCGAAGTGCCCACTGCTGCCTGGGTATACTGTATCTGTAGATTGGGTTAAGGAAAGAAAACAGAGATTTCTGTGTGTTTTAACTGCCGACCCTGTTGTTTTTCTGCCTGTCTCTTTGTCATCCACACTGCCTCTCTATCAATGTCTCTGCTCTCGTGAGTCAAAAATGTGATCTTTTTGGGTCCAACTGGATTCCAGAATTGTGGTAACTCCATGCTGTGCTGTAACTGTGAATGCTGTCATGTCCGACTTGTCCTCGCAGTTCAAGGTGGGCAGTCGAAGTGCTTAAACGATGAAGAAAAGAAACGACAAAGCAGGAGCTAAACATCAAGCAACGCTTTGATTTTCCTTTGTGTTGCGCTGCACTTCCACTCTCGATCAAACCTCACCCAACAGCCCCCTGCAGAAAGGCTCACCACACTCCATGTTATATTACAGCTGGTAGAAGCAGCACATGCAGCGTTGCCCGGGTATGTAATGTGAAGCTGTGCTCATGTGGTCTGCTAGTCGGGCCTCAGTCTGTTTGGATGTTCCACTTGCACTGAGCCAGCAGGTGGCACTGGTGTGCAAATTGTAGCACAACTGGGACCCCCCAGAGTCACAATTTTGGGTTCCAAAGTCTTGTCCGTGTGGTCCTAGAGAGCGACTGTGCACAGTTTGGCCCAGATCAGTCAAAGGGTGTAGGATTACAGGGGCATCTCAATAAATCAGAATATCATCGAAAAGTTCATTTATTTCAGTAATTCAATTCAAAAAGTCAAACTCATACAGTGCATCTGGAAAGTATTCCCAGCGCATCACTTGTTCCACATTTTGTTATGTTACAGCCTTATTCCAAAATGGATTAAATTCATTTTTTTCCTCAGAATTCTACACACAACACCCCATAATGACAACGTGAAAAAAGTTTACTTGCAAACTATTTATTAAAAATTTAAAAACTGAGAAATCCCATGTCCATAAGTATTATTTATTTATTTTATTTTTTATTTTTTTGTATAGCCCAAAATCACACAGGAAGTGCCGCAATGGGCTTTAACAGGCCCTGCCTCTTGACAGCCCCCCAGCCTCGACTCTCTAAGAAGAGAAGGAAAAACTCCCAAAAAAACCTTGTAGGGAAAAAATGGAAGAAACCTTGGGAAAGGCAGTTCAAAGAGAGACCCCTTTCCAGGTAGGCTGGGCGTGCAGTGGGTGTCAAAAGAAGGGGGTCAATACAATACAATACAGTACAGTACAGTACAGTACACAGAACAATTTCTCAATATAGTAAGAAATAAAAAAAAAAATATATATATAAATTTTAGAAGTACAGAGTAGAATTTAACAGTAGATGATATATCCCATAATAAGATTTGTATCTGTATAGAGTCCTGGAGACCTCATCCTTCAAGCTGCCTCCCCCATTTGGCCATTCCACAGCTGAGACAGCGCTGGGCCAGCCAATCCGATGAAAGGACCCCTCTCTCCCACGATTCCTGCGATCCTCCATCTGGGATGACTTTTCCTTAGGCAGGCAAAACAACTTGGCAGGTGGGCCGTGGCACCAAGTGCCACATTTGAGTACAGAGAAGAGAAACAGAATAGGTGAGGGTTAGTATCCAATTCTAACTATCATGTTACTTATGTTTTAGTGCTAATGACTAACAACAGAGATGCAGTCTGTACAGTTAATCAGCAGCTCTAGTCAGGGTGTGCTAAACTGAAGTAGTGAGTCTTCAGCTGGGATTTAAAAGCTGTGACCGAAGGGGCATCTCTTATAGTAGCAGGCAGACCATTCCACAGTTTAGGGGCCCTGTAACTAAAAGCTCGACCCCCCACTGTTATTTTATTAATCCTTGGAATCATAAGCAGACCGGCATCTTGAGATCTTAATGTGCGCTCAGGTTTGTAAGTCATGATAAGTTCAGACAAGTAAGCCGGACCTCGACCATTTAATGATTTATATGTTAAAAGAAGGATTTTGAAATCTGCCCTAAACTTAACCGGGAGCCAGTGTAAGGATTTAAGAACTGGAGTTATGTGTTCGTATTTTCTTGTTCTTGTAATAATTCTCGCAGCCGCATTTTGGATTAACTGGAGGCTGTATAAAGAACAGTTTGAACATCCACTGAACACCGCATTGCAGTAGTCAATCCTACTAGAGATAAATGCATGAATTGAATTGAATAAGTATTCACAGCCTTTGCTCAATACTTTGTCGATGCCCCTTTGGCAGCAATTCCAGCCTCAAGTCTTGTTGAATATGATGCCACAAGCTTGGCACACCTATCCTTGGCCAGTTTCGCCCATTCCTCTTTGCAGCACCTCTCAAGCTCCATCAGGTTGGATGGGAAGCCTCGGTGCACAGCCATTTTAAGATCTCTCCAGAGATGTTCAATCGGATTCAAGTCTGGGCTCTGGCTGGGCCACTCAAGGACATTCACAGAGTTGTCCTGAAGCCACTCCTTTGATATCTTGGCTGTGTGCTTAGGGTCGTTGTCCTGCTGAGAGATGAACCGTCGCCCCAGTCTGAGGTCAAGAGCACTCTGGAGCAGGTTTTCATCCAGGATGTCTCTGTACATTGCTGCAGTCATCTTTCCCTTTATCCTGACTAGTCTCCCAGTCCCCACAGCATGATGCTGCCACCACCTTGCTTCACTGTAGGGATGGTATTGGCCTGGTGATGAGCGGTGCCTGGTTTCCTCCAAACGTGACGCCTGGCATTCACACCAAAGAGTTCAATCTTTGTCTCATCAGACCAGAGAATTTTCTTTCTCATGGTCTGAGAGTCCTTCAGGTGCCTTTTGGCAAACTCCAGGTGGGCTGCCATGTGCCTTTTACTAAGGAGTGGCTTCCGTCTGGCCACTCTACCATACAGGCCTGATTGGTGGATTGCTGCAGAGATGGTTGTCCTTCTGGAAGGTTCTCCTCTCTCCACAGAGGACCTCTGGAGCTCTGACAGAGTGACCATCGGGTTCTTGGTCACCTCCCTGACTAAGGCCCTTCTCCCCCGATCGCTCAGTTTAGATGGCCGGCCAGCTCTAGGAAGAGTCCTGGTGGTTTCGAACTTCTTCCACTTACGGATGATGGAGGCCACTGTGCTCATTGGGACCTTCAAAGCAGCAGAAATTTTTCTGTAACCTTCCTCAGATTTGTGCCTGGAGACAATCCTGTCTTGGAGGTCTACAGACAACTCCTTTGACTTCATGCTTGGTTTGTGCTCTGACATGAACTGTCAACTGTGGGACCTTCTATAGACAGGTGTGTGCCTTTCCAAATCAGGTCCAGTCAACTGAATTTACCACAGGTGGACTCCAATGAAGCTGCAGAAACATCTCAAGGATGATCAGGGGAAACAGGATGGACCTGAGCTCAATTTTGAGCTTCATGGCAAAGGCTGTGAATACTTATGGACATGGGATTTCTCAATTGTTTTATTTTTAATAAATTTGCAAAAATCTCAAATAAACTTTTTTCACGTTGTCATTATGGGGTGTTGTGTGCAGAATTCTGAAGAAAAAAATGAATTTAATCCATTTTAGAATAAGGCTGTGACATAACAAAATGTGGAAAAAGTGATGTGCTGTGAATACTTTGTGGATGCACTGTATATTTTATAGATTCGTTACACACAGAGTGATATTTTTTCAAGCGTTTATTTCTTTTCATTTTGCTGATTATGGCCTACATGTAATGAAAACTTAAAATTCAGTATCTCATAAAATTATAATATTACATAAGACCAATAAAAAGAAAAGATTTTTAATCCAGAAATGTCTGTCCATGTCTGCACTCAGTACTCGGTCGAGGCTCCTTTTGCATGAATGACTGCATCAACGTGGTGTGGCATGGAGGCCATCAGCCTGTGGCACTGCTGAGGTGTTGTTTGATCGCGGCCTTCATTGTTGGCTCTGCTGTCTCTCGTCTTCCTCTTGTTAGATTCTCTATGAGGTTTAGGTCAGGCGAGTTTGCTGGCCAGTCAAGCACAGTGATACCCACCATGGTCATTACACCAGGTTTTGGTACTTTTGGCAGTGTGGTAAGGTGCCAAGTCCTGCTGGAAAATGAAATCAGAGCAAACAACTGAAAAAGAAAGATAGAATACATTGAAGAATGATGAAAAGGTGTAATAATGTAACACAACAGAGAGAGAAGAAGACATAAAAAGGGGAAAATATCCAAAAGCCGCGCTGACACCGAAAATGTTAACGGAGTCAAGAGGGGGATTGAAAGAACCAAGTGGTCTTCAGCTGGGAGCCCACACAGTGAAGCTGTTGAAACCAGAGAAGCGCAGTGTTAAACAGGGTGTGATTGATGCCCACCACCAGAAGGCATAGTGCCACCAAAGTGCCAGACTTGAAACCTCACAATAACGTGAAGGTGAACGCCAAAACAAAACGCTGCACTCCAAAGCCTTTTAGAGCCTGAAGGTGACAAGTGCACACGCCATCGCCATAACCAACGTGCAAACTCTCTTTAATGCCAAGATGAGATTTTTCTGGAAGGTGCCCTGCCATCGAAATTCCAGACTTGAACCCGTAGAATAATCTGAAGACATTCTGCCCCTCAAATCGACGAGGACTTCAAAGCCACCACAATCCGGACACAAGGCCATCACTGAAACCAAAACGAGAATCTCAGTGAATGGAAAATCAAAGGGCGTTCACCCCCAGGGGTCCCGATTCCTTCCCAGAGTCCCGTGTTCCCTTTTTCTTCCTCGTGTAATTTTTTTTTGTTTTTGATATGTAAATTGTTTCTTCGTTAATTTAGTTTACTTCTGGTCACCGCTGTTTTGTGAAGTGACAGGCAGTTTAAAACTGTTGGGTGCATTGCAGCTTCATTGGGTGCCAGGCAGGACTCGGTCGAGAACAGAGACCCCAGTGCACCTCAGTAAGGGGTCTTCAGTCAGTCTTAGGATTACGGGACAAAACCGCACACGGACCCAAAGAGAACCTGCAGAACTGCCATCGCATGCAACTGCTTGCTTTACTGCTTGTTACTGAATAACGTTTTAAAAGAAATACGAGAAACTTCCCTAATAAAAGAAATTCTAACCAGAATTCTTTTAAGAAGAATGGCAGCGCCGGTCAGGTGGGACAGCAGTGGGAATCTTCTGTGCCCGTTCTGTTTGCCCTGCAGTCTGCTACTGCGTGTGATCGCAGCAGGCCAGGTGTACAAAGTGCCCCCCTGCCATTCAGGTAATGAGGCGGCCCTTAGTGTGATGGCAGGGTTCAACGCCCTCCCTGCTCCGGGGGCCTCGCACATCGTGCCAGACCAGTAGGAGACATATTACTCCATCCATCTGGCAAGCAAACCCTGCCAGTTCTCGTTGAGCCTTGAGAGGATGTCACTTGTTGGTAAGGGCACATGATGGCCTGAGAGGCAGTGGATATATCCCCTCTAACCAGCTGGCAGGCTGCTGGCAAAGGCGTACATTTGTCACCCCTGCAAACTCAACTTGGGGGGAAAAGGGGAGACATCCAGCTGTGCCACGTGACTGCCATCTGATACACAAATCAATGCCAACTCTTCAAGTGGAATGAGGCAAAGCTGGACGCCAGGCTGGAAATTAGCCCTCGGGTTTGGAACCAGCCTTTACTTTCAATGTGTTGGCAACAATAAACGTAAGAATAATAAATAATAATAAAAAGAAGAAGAATGAAGCAAACTACGTGAATGAAAGAAAGCAAAGGTTGAGATTTTAGATGCTGCTCATTAAATGAATTCAGCATCTAGTGAGGGCTTCTGTGGCGTGACATGTGTGAGGTGGTCTGGTTACTCTTGCAGAAAACGTTCTAATTGAAATTACTGGAAATATAAAGGATGGGCCTCAAATAGATGCATAGATAGCAAAGGCGCTATAAAACTGATGGACTGAGAGGTAGGAAAGGCGCTATATAATGATAGATAGATAGATAGATAGATAGATAGATAGATAGATAGATAGATAGATAGATATGAAAGGCACTATATAATGATTGATAGATAGATAGATAGATAGATAGATAGATAGATAGATATGAAAGGCACTATATAATGATAGATAGATATGAAAGGCACTATATGATAGATAGATAGATAGATATGAAAGGCACTATATAATAGATAGATATGAAAGGCACTATATAATAGATAGAAAGATAGATATGAAAGGCACTATATAATAGTTAGATATGAAAGGCACTATATAATAGATAGATATGAAAGGCACTATATGATAGATAGATAGATATGAAAGGCACTATATGATAGATATGAAAGGCAGTATATGATAGATAGATAGATATGAAAGGCACTATATGATAGATAGATAGATAGATAGATAGAACAAGGCACTATATGATAGACAGATAGATAGATAGATATGAAAGGCACTATATGATAGATAGATAGATATGAATGGCACAATATAATGATAGATAGATAGATATGAAAGGCACTATATAATAGATAGATAAATAGATATATTAGGAAAGGCACTATATGATAGACAGATGCATGTGAAAGGCACTATATAAAAGAGAGACAAATAAATATACACACACACTTTGCTCTGAACAAACAGGAAAATTAAAAAGAAAGTGATAGATGTGAATGGCACAAGAGAAGGAAAGGCGCTATAAGATAAGACAGTTAGATAGATAGAGAAAGCATTATTTTACAGATAGATTTAAAGTGAAGTGTGTCACACACACAGAGAGTGACATATGAAAGGCGCTACATAAGGGTGGGTTTGGAATTTCATTTCTAACATCTAAGTGGCCCGACTGTGTAAGATAGCTGGTATGATGCCACTTTGTAGACCGTGCCCTTAATGTTTAGCTCTCTATGTAGCATGGATGGATATGAAAGGCACTATATAACTTTCGATACTGAGCTAGATTGTCAGAGAGACAGACGGCGATGAAAGGCACCGCACCGCATACAGCTTGATACGAGAGACGTTATATTACTTCGATAGATTAGATTCATTGTCTTAAATCTTATTTCTAATTAAAGTGATTGCCTTTTCATTTTAATGACTACTGACTGACAGTCATTTGCGTCTCCTGCTGTTTATTTCCTAGTACTACTAATAAGACATTTTATTTATATACAGTAGCAGTGAACCACAAGGACAGGCCATTGAGCCCAGCAAAGCTCTCAAATCTCTCATTTCTCCAGATGCCGTTTGTGTTTCTGACATTTGAACTAGTTTGTGATTCCCTTTTTTGTATTTTGATGTTATTTTTATAAATCTCTACACTATTCAAAGGTGAGATGCCCCAAATTGCAGCTGCAGTTGGGTTTTATTTTATTTATTTTTTTAATGTACCTTTTGAGCTGCCTTGGCTGGAATTCTTTATTCACACAACAACATCCTGACTTGTATGCGGGAGCCGTCCATCACAGGAGGATCAGGGAAGTTTTTAAAATGTATAAAGTGACATTCTCACTTAATGCTAGAATTGACTGCGGATTCCGCAAGGCGCCTGCATCTTGTAAGCACCTCGACTTTATGAAAGTTGTTTTTATGTCTGTACAGGTTTCACTTGGCGTCTGCTTTTTGTTTGTTTTCTTTTGTGTCATAGCTGGCACAGTGCTGGCATACAGCAGGAGCTTCGGCCTCGGAAACTCTGAGGTCCAGGGTTCAAATGCTGGCCTGGTCACTCACTGTCTGTGTGGCCTCTTTGCCGTAGCTCGTGTCCACACTGACTTTCTGCGAGTCCTCTGGCTGAGCCCACTGGTGACCGTCAATGTGGGCCCTTCAGTGGACTGCCAGTTTATCTCCACTTCTTCTGGGGTGGACCCCTGCAATCCCATGTGATCCTTTAATGGCTCTTGAAATGTAGGGCTGGATTTTTTGTTTGCATACAGTACTGTGCAGAAGTATTAGGTAGGTGTGAAAAAATGCTGTAAACAAAGAATGCTTTCAAAACTGGAAGTGTTAATCATTTATTTTATGCAGTGAATGAACAAAAGAGAAATCTAAATCAAATCAATATTTGGTGTGACCACCCTTTGCCTTCCAAACAGCATCAGTTCTTCTAGGTACACTTGCACACAGTTTTTGAAGGAACTCGGCTGGTAGGTTGTTCCAAACATCTTGGAGAACTAACCCCAGATCTTCTGTGGATGTAGGCTTCCTCACATCCTTCTGTCTCTTCTTGTAATCCCAGACACACTCGATGATGTTGAGATCAGGGCTCTGTGGGGGCCATACCATCACTTCCAGGACTTCTTGTTCTTCTTTACGCTGAAGATAGTTCTTAATGACTTTGGCTGTATGTTTGGGGTCGTTGTCCTGCTGCAGAATAAATTTGGGGCCAATCATACACCTCCCTGATGGTACTGCATGATGGATAAGTATCTGCCTGTATATCTCAGCATTGAGAACACCATTAATCCTGACCAAATCTCCAACTCCATTTGCAGAAATGCAGCCCCAAACGTTCAAGGAACCTCCACCATGCTTCACTGTTGCCTGCAGACACTCATTATTGTACCGCTCTCTCCAGCCCTTCGACGAACAAACTGCCTTCTGCTACAGCCAAATATTTCAAATTTTGACTCCTCAGTCCAGAGCACCTGCTGCCATTTTTCTGCACCCCAGTTCCTATGTTTTCGTGTATACTTGAGTCACTTGGCCTTGTTTCCACGTCGGAGGTATGGCTTTTTGGCTGCAACTCTTCCATGAAGACCACTTCTGGCCAGACTTCTCCGGACAGTAGATGGGTGTACCTGGGTCCCACTGGTCTCTGCCAGTTCTGAGCTGATGGCACTGCTGGACATCTTCCGATTTCGAAGGGTAATAAGCTTGATGTGTCTTTCATCTGCTGCACTAAGTTTCCTTGGCCGACCACTGTGTCTACGATCCTCAACGTTGCCCGTTTCTTTGTGCTTCTTCAAAAGAGCTTGAACAGCACATCTTGAAACCCCAGTCTGCTTTGAGATCTTTGTCTGGGAGAGACCTTGCTGATGCAGTAGAACTACCTTGTGTCTTGTTGCTGTGCTCCATCTTGCCATGACATGAAACTGTCTTCCACAACCTCACCTTGGTAGCAGAGTTTGGCTGTTCCTCACCCAGTTTGAAGCTGTTTCTGTTTCAGTTAATGACTGTGTTTCAACCTACGTGTGACATTGATGATCATTAGCACCTGTTTGGTAGAATTGGTTGATCAGACACCTGACTAGAATCCTACAAAATCCCTGACTTTGTGCAAGTGGACCTATAAGAATTGATGCTGGTTTGAAGGCAAAAGGTAGTAACACAAATATTGACTTGATTTAGATTTGTCTTTTGTTCGCTCACTTTGCATTTTGTAAATTGATAACAATAAACAATCATTATTTATATTTCTGAAAGCATTCTTTGTTTACAGCATTTTTTCACACCTGCCTAAAACTGCACAGTACTGTATTTCTATTAAAATAATATCATCCATCTTCAGAAGTGGCACACACCCCCCCCCCCCCCCCCCAACCACACTCGGAGAACATGCACCTTCAATACAGATAGTTACTGTATATACTGTTAGATGTTGAGCCTGGGTCTCTGAAGCTGTGAGGTAACAGAATGCCACCTGAAAAACAAAGAAATAGTTCAGTGAAGAGCTTGGACCGTACGTACACGATATTATATGTACTGTATATATTTAGTGAAGTCAAACAAAAGGGCACCTTTTATTGGCTAACTAAAAAGATCACAATATGCAAGCTTTCAAGGCAACTCAGGACCCTTCTTCAGGCAAGATGTAATCAATTACAAACAATTACAGCACAATTACAATTACAAAGCAATTGCTAATTACAAAGCAATTGCCAATTACAAAGATATTGCCAATTACAAAGCAATTACAATTACGAAGATTCCATCTCACCTGAAGAAGAAGGTCTGAGTTGCCTCGACCTGGCGGTGACCACGGGCCCCTATAAGGTTGAGCTTCTAAGCTCTGTTCCTGTGGTCCCCAAAGCCACCAGGGCGGTCACCTCCCTCATGGTCTGGAGGCGGCATAAGCCCTCCTCCTGTCCTTCAGGGCGCCCCGGCTGGGTACCACCCCCAGCCACTCGCCACAATAAAATTAGGAAGGGGGCAAATCCTTTTTCACGGCACTGTGTGTCTGCATTCAGGCCCGACTGAGGCCTTTTATTTTTTTTATTTTTATATACACGGTGTGTCCTTTTTCTCCCATTTTAGGTCATCTTTAAACTCGGAGTGCGCTGCTCCATCCGAAAATCCCGGCCACCCTGCCGGGCCGATCAGCAAATCAGTTTACTTGGCCGTCGTCTTTGTTTTGCGCTTAATAATCTTTCAGAATCTCCGGCTTGCTGTGATGTCCTGTTTTTGAGTCACCATGAAGCAATAGAGCTGTTATCCAATAAATGACTTTCATTATGTACAACTCACCAGGCTAATATGGATTTCAGCGTGGAAAAGTAAAGATAGATGCAAACTTTGATTGGTTTTCTTCTCGCTTTAAACAGACGTTATTCGGCATTAAGCTTATAATGCAGCCCATGCAGTTAGGACTGACAGGACTCCAGTAGGGGGTGCTGCACTCAACCACACTACACAAGTCCTGGGTTCAAATAAAACACGTTTCTTAACCCTTAAATGGCCACATACTTGGGGGGGTTAATGCAAGAGACGCCACTTTTTAAGTAAATGTCACAATTCACCAAGAAAAAGTTAAATTTTAATGGAACACATTTTTTTTCATGCAAATAGCATCAACAATTACTGCAACGCTGATCATGTTACACACTCAAATGAACTGTAAAAACTATAAAAAAAGACGACTGCAACAATCTATTATAAGTTGAAGGTGCGACTGACGCCATTGACGACATTCAGTAAATCACCGAGCCAACTGCGCTTGAACTGGCTGTACGCAGGCACACAGAGGCCAACGCTGATGCCAGCAGGCTAGTCTAGTGCAGCGGCTCAATCCCAGTTGATTCTCTAGGGGGCGCCAGTGGTCATGCTCTGGCTGCTCAACGAAGGTACGGCACGGACTGATCAACTCCGGCGTGCTGGCAAATGGCCCTGGGAACAGACTATAGCTGTTTCCGGCAGTTCAAGGGTTAACCAAAGTACCTTACCATAAGGTTCTTATATGTTGGTTCTTTACCAATATTCTCCATTTCTCCTAGTCAAGTGCTGTCCAGCTCCTCTCTCTCGGCTTCCTTTATCTTAAACTCGGGAGTACTTCTGGTGCTTGGGCATAGCCTGATGGAAGCACTTCCAGGTTGAGCAGAAGCCCCCAAAAGTAGGGATCACAGATTCTCACAGCACCCTCTGGTGGCACCTCCAGAACCCAACAAAGCAGCCCCATGGGACTACAGTTCCCAGCATGCCTTATGGGTGTCCATACAGGTAGCGCCTCCCTAACGTATCGTACCACCTAATGTATCAGGGGAGCATGTAGTCTGTAGCCCTGACCAGTTGTCCCCCCCTGGTTCTTCTATCACACTGGCCTCCCGGCTGGATATTGTTTACATTGTCCTTTACAGCGGGCACTGTAGACAGACATCCCTCAGAAATGCACAGGCATCATGGACAGTATGTTATCGTGTAGGGGAATGGGCACCAAACGCAGCTCCATCAACGTTTCAGAGTCCTGCTCTCACATGCCAGCCTGATCCTCTCCGGTTTGTGTGGGTTTTACTAGACAATCTTAGACGAAGTGGTGTCCATGACATCTGCCAAAGACGTGCACGTTAGGTTAATTAACACCTCTAAACTGGCCTCTCGTGAGCGGGTGCAGGTGTACACCCTGACGTGGACTGACGTTCTACCAGCACCTCGATATTCCGAAATATTTTGCTAACTGCTTAGTTGGTGTACTGCTTAGCACAGGGTGGGACACCAGCAGGTTTGAGAGAGAATTGAACTGTGTGACGTCACAGACAGATCAGATTTCAGAGATCATTTCGGAGGTGCCGAGTCTTCGTGATTGATTGGTCTTTCAATCTAAAGCATCCAGCTTCACATCCAACTGCAGGACTGGCCCAGCGGCTGACGGCCTCCATAGCGTGACCTCCATTCAGTTGGCATTTTAATATTTTCAGGATTCTGTGAACGTTTGTTTTGTTTCTAATTCCGTTCTTAACTTCATTTGTTTCTTGATATTTTCTTCCTGTAAGGAATCTCAGTTTTGTATTCTTCGGTGATGTGGTTTGCAGATCATTTCTTGTTTCAACAGAATTATTTTAATTGCTGTTATTTTTTACTTTCTTGCATACAAATTATAGGGAAAGTATTGGTATCGTCCAAAAATTCAACCTCGAGATTTTGATGAATCTCAACGTTTTAGACCTCCCTGAGTCTGAAAATACCATTTTTGGAATTATGTTCTTGTGTGTGCGTGTGTGTGTGTGTGTGGATGTAAACACGGTAACTGGAGTGCGCTTTCACTTAGGTCAACCAAGTGTTAGGTACAAAATGTAGATTTCCATCAACTTTTGAGCTATTTCCATTAACCGGAAGTGGTACTTTACCTTTTATTCATGCAGCTGCAGAGTCCAATTTATTCAACTTTACTTTTATAATAATTGTTCAATATATTATTAATTTGATTTGAATTTTTGATGGCTCTTTAATGTACATAATATAAAAATATAATCATGCAGTTTATTGCTCAAATATCCATTATTGGATATACATTATTGATTATACAAGAAAGTCGAGGGGAGACCACTCCCGATTTTTTTTATTACGCGGTTGGCAATGACATTTTGAGCTTGCCGTGTAACCTTGTCCATTTTGTTGTCCACAACGACGGCTTATTCCCGCTAATGTGGTCATCCACAGCATGACCCCGTCATGATTTTGCCATTTTTATACATTTTTTTCTGTCTGCAGTCAAACGTGATTTTCTAGGGGTTTGATAGAGAGATTTTAAAATCCAATTTAATTAACATTTTATATGAGGAACTGAAAGCGTGTAAACATTTAAACCGAAATCTGAACAAATTAATATAAAATTACAGCAACTCAAAATAGACAGCTTTAAAGTTCATCTTAGGCTTAGTGAATTCTGCTGGAAGGACATCTGGGCCCGGTGGTGTGCCTCTAGAAGGTCTGCTTGCTAGCAGACAAACACAAAGTCTCTGTAATTAATGGCGTATTTGACACTAATGTAGACGTGTGGGGTGCTTAATCTTTAGTTAGGAGCTGGCCTTTCAGACGTGCAGCACTCATTTTCCTGGTTGCTGTCTCTTTTTTGCTGGTTTGTGCTGCACTACTTCTCCCTTTCGCTCACTCCATGCTAGGACAGCCATAAAATCATTAATAATTTAATTTGAGTTTGCCTGCTTCTGTTTGGTTTTAGCCATTTAAACCCATCATGTAAAAGATGGAATAAATTAAAAAAGTATTTGAATTGTGAACGAGGTAAACGTTATTCAGCTAGACATGACCAATTCACGTAACACAGAGTTAGAACGTAAGTAGTACCTCCACAACAATTGACCATTTTACAGATATCGATCACTCCTTTACTGGGGGATTCTACGTACTCTGAAATGGAGGAACAACAAGTAAAACAACACAAGAAAACACTGCGAAAGCACAATTAGCACTTTGGTTTGAAACATAACACTTGAAAAACTCGCCAAATTATGAAAACATTGAACAAAATAACCATCAAAGTGAATGTTAACAGAATGAGCAGCCCAACTACAGGGAGATTCACTAGAAAGACGCCCCGAATATTCTGTAATAACTCTCTCTAGGATGAAGCAATCTGATCGAAAAACAATGTGCAATGTGCTCCACAGTATACGGAGCTTCGAACAAGCCAGGATGGCCCTGCGTCATAGTGATGAGGTAGGCGCTGGACAGCTGTTGCGATGTTTAAACTCCGTTTGCAACTTCTGGATGTCTACTGCCCGTACCCCTTCACTCAGTCCGGATGGTGGTGTACAGTATTGAGCAGCATGTCTTCATGGTGCAAACCTGTTGGGTCACCGATTCGTTTAAGCGATGTCAGAATCAACTGGATGATCGTGAGTTAACAGAAGGTTACTTCCAGCAATGTGTCACACATCGGCAAGGAGCATGGCAGAAATGGAGTCCTTCATCGGCAACAGGGTCATTTCAAAGGGGCTTTGTCCACCACGGTCACTGGATCTGACAACACCAGACTTCTTCCTGTGGTATCTTCTCAAAGGAAAAGTCTATCGGAACAAGCCTGGCACCGTGGAAGATTTGAAGGAAAACATCCAACGTGTAATTGCTGCTATTCCCCACCCTGAGACGCTTGCCGATACGTTCAGGAACATGGAGCGTTGCGTCGAAACGTGTCTGGCAGAAAACGGAAACCACTTCCTGCATCGCATGTCATGCAATCTCCAGGTGGCCTGCCTTTCTGCACTCTTGGCCGTACAGGTCTGTGACATCACAATTGCTGACGCTACTTAATATGGCGTCTCGGTAAGGCTAACATTACTGACTTTTTGCCTTTTTTTGATTTTTTTCTTTTTTTTTTTTTTGTTTTTTTGACCTTTGACTTCTGATTCATGCGTTTCGCTTTGACGACTGTTCATTGTTCTCTTCCTGGTTTAGACCTTTTGCCCGTTCTCGGCCAGCTCTCTGTTTTGCCCGTCTGTGCTTTGTCTCCTTTGTCCTGCTGGACGATTTGCTCCTCCGATCAAAACAATACCCAGCTATCTGTAGGCACCTTTCATGTCTAATGGATGTTGTTTCCATGGTAACAACATCCCATTACTATTATTATTGTTATTGTTATAATTATACTGGGAAATTTATAAAGAATTGAACACTTAAAAAATGCGTTACTCCGTAATTAAATCTCCTCAATCACTTTATGTGGTTCTTGCCCTGAGGTTTTGTGTTGTTTTTTTTTTTCTTTTTCTTAAAAATGTCCCATTCTTGTTTCAATTTTGCTGATTGGTTTATAATTGTTAATTGTCTTCCTTTATTACCTTTTATTAGTCGTATCCCTTTTGCCGTCTCTGTTAATTATGTGATTAGCTGTTTCAGTTCAGTCCAGGTGTTTGATGGCAGGACCCTTCATTGTCCCTAAGGCCCCATCTCGTTCAGGAGTATCTGAGGACTGACGAGATCATCTTCCTTTTATTCCCCCATAATGGCACAAATACTCCACCATAAAATAATAATAATAATAATACATTTTAATTCAAGGCGCCTTTCTAAACACCCAAGCACACCGTGCGGATAATAAAATCATAAAACCAACAAAACCATGCATGTCCACATACACATACACTGTACATATATCTACATCTACGGAACTGTAAATACGGCAATAAGAATACAACCTAAGGTCACGGAGTGTGAGCTGATCTGACAAGACAAGTGTAAAGACGAGATCTGACAATAGGTGGGGAGTCTGTGTCCCGAATGTTTTATGGTAGTGAGTCCCAGAGACGATGGGCACTACGACTACCGTATATACTCACGTATACTGTAAGTCGGGTCTTGAAACCCGAAAAAAATCAGACTCCAACTTATACGCCCGTTCAAAAATACGACTTAATTTTTATTTTTTCTGTTTCATCTTCTTGCCTCCTCCAATCTCACGTCACTTTCTCAGACGCATCGAATTTTGTTGTAGCAGCGCAGTTATCAATTTGTTTCGTTACTTCAATGACTTTTAATTTAAAACCAGCTTCATATTTATTTCTGATCGAACGCTCCATCGTAGATAAGGGATGCTCTTACGATAAAGGTGTGTGAGGTTGTAAGATACAAAAACACTAAACAGTGCAAACGTCACTTCAGAATAGTGCGGGTATCACCGTGTGGTCACGTAGGCACAATACATAGAAAGTAAACGGCCGTGTGCTCCGTGGTTACTCTCTCAGGTGGGCGTCAACATGTCGTAATCTCTTCGGCCAATAGCGTGAGTTTTCCGAATTTGACCGACATTATAAAATACCGGAAATTCCATCCATCCATCCATCCTCTTCTGCTTATCCGAGGTCGGGTCGCGGGGGCAGCAGCTTGAGCAGAGATGCCCAGACTTCCCTCTCCCCGGCCACTTTTTCTAGCTCTTCCGGGAGAATCCCAAGGCGTTCCCAGGCCAGCCAGGAGACATAGTCCCTCCAGCATGTCATGGGTCTTCCCCGGGGCCTCCTCCCGGTTAGACGTGCCTGGAACACCTCACCAGGGAGGCGTCCCGGAGGCATCCTGATCAGATGCCTGAGCCACCTCATCTGACTAACCTCTCGATGCGGAGGAGCAGCGGCTCTACTGTGAGCCCCTCCTGGATGACTGAGCTTCTCACCCTACCTTTACCGCCATTTACCTTATTTACTTTACCTTACCGTGGTGGAGGGGTTTGCGTGTCCCAATGATCCTAGGAGCTCTGTTGTCCGGGGCTTTATGCCCCTGGTAGGGCCACCCAAGGCAAACTGGTCCTAGGTGAGGGATGAGTGCGGTTCAACATAACCTCCTATGACGAATAAAAAATTTGGACGGCGTTTTCCCTCGTCCGGATGCGGGTCACCGGGGCCCCCCTCTGGAGCCAGGCCTGGAGGTGGGGCTCGATGGCAAGCGCCTGGTGGCCGGGTTTGCACCCATGGGGCTCGGCCGGGCACAGCCCGAAGAGGCAACGTGGGTCCCCCTTCCCATGGGCTCACCACCTATGGGAGGGGCCAAGGAGGTCGGGTGCAGTGTGAGTTGGGTGGTGGCCGAAGGCGGGGACCTTGGCAGTCCAATCCTCGGCTACAGAAGCTGGCTCTTGGGACGTGGAATACCGGAAATTATACGGTAAAATCAAGTTCTGACTTTGTCATCTGAAAGTCCTCGGTGTTAGTGTGTGTGACCGGACAAAGAGGCTCTTTGGCAAGGGGAGAGTCCATAAGCAGTTCCTTGATTTTGCTGAAGTTCTCCCCCTGACTCTCCTCCCCACCCCTTTATTGAGACACCCCAAAAGTGCAGAATCATCTGAGAATTTCTGCCAATGAGCTGACCTGCTGTTATATTTATAGTCTGAGGTGTACAGAATGAAGAGACGAGGAGGCAGGCCATGATCCATGAACGACAGCTGATCATCGATCACCACTCCCCGAGGCTGAGCACCGACTTGGCGGCCGTTGGTGTCAATGAGCTGAGTGATCCAAGACGGGACCCTGAATAGATGGATGAGCTCGGATAACAGTTATGGGGTCAGGTTATCTGTTGCCCCCATTACACAGCATTTTCTATGGCAGACCTTACATTTGTGATGCGCTCTTCGGTCAGCACCTTTAATGATTACTTTCACTCCAACAGATGGCGCATGGCAAATGTTAATGCCGAATGTGCCGTAACAGAGTGTAACTACTGGTTTGGACAGAGCTCAGCTGATGCTGTAACGCCTTCTGCCTTATTTGGAGTGACTTCCATGTAGTGTTAATCACCACCTCTACAATGTTGGTAGTTCTCTGCGATCTACGAGGGTCCCTGGTTGGTTTCTTGTTTCTTGTTTTATTCCTGGTGCTTGCTGAGTGAAATCCAAATCTTACAAATCTGAATTTGGATCACACAAAGGTGTGTTAGGATTTAGAAAATGAGCTCATATCGAGGCTGGTCCAGCCTTTAGGCCGTCTAGGAAGTTAAGGGTCTCAAGATCCAAACACCTGCGGGGGGCCGCTGTTTATGTAATTTAAGCAGCACACACTTCAGACCTTCACACCCTCCACCTCCATCTATGTAGTGGACACTGGGGGTTGCTGCCTTGGTAACTCAAACAAATTTGCTCCTGACACCAAAGGTGGGGTGTGTGGGGGGCCATGGGCATGACCCCCCCCCAGTCCTCAGAAAGCTCACCATGGATGCGGAGAGTTGCATTTATGTACGTCGAGCAGCGCACGCTCCACAGCTTAACACCCTCCACCTCCGTCTACACTGTGGAGGGGGACAACCCCGTCAGGGGCTCCTTAATGGGCTTCGGCCATATGGCATCCTGGCAAGCCCCCCGCGCACAGCCCACATTTGCTCCTGCAGTCGTGTATGGAGGTTGTTTTTCTAACTGCAGTTTTATTTAAAAAAGCGAAAGTCTCACCAGCAAGTTGTTACCTGGCAACGCTGAAGCCACACATAGGGTTCAAAGGTCACCCAACTTTCCCCAATTATGTGTTGCCAGTGACAGAAGCAGGTGAGTGGTCTGAACCCCCCCTTCCCGTTTAATTGCCGGTTTTCCGTGCCATCCACCGGCTGAGTCATTTCGAAGTTGGACCTTCTGCTTGGACTTCATAAATATGTTCTCTTCAAAGGCACATTATCGGTGTAATTACCTTTTTTATTCTTGCAGGCAGAACTAGAAGCCCTTATTTAAAATCAAATAAAAGTTTATTTTTTATTTATTTATTTTTTTTATTTGACCCCACCGTCTCTTTACTTCAAATCTGTTTAGTCTGTCTGTGGTGGAAGTGCCCTCCCGTTTGGTTGTCACATTTGCTATTATATGAAATAAATGTAACTGGTGGGTACACGTCGGTCCCCTGTGGCTCCTGCAATTACAGTCTGGTATTACAACACTTCCAGAAACTACAACCTGTCCAAACGCAGAAGCGGCTCATTCATCCACCGACTCAGCAGGGGTGGTCTCGTGGTGAAGGACTTGAAGTTGACTTTGAAGGCTGAATTCAGAGCTGCAGGTACAAGTCGTGCACAAGAAGTCGTTCCCAGTAAAACCTGGAGGGAATCATCCATAATGCATCTGTTAGAAAGAAGAAGGAGAAAAAAGCAAAAGAAACTCCTGGTCCGATCATCAATATTGTACTGTCCATCCGTACATTCACAGCTTTGCTGGGTTTAAATGCATGTAAAACGCTAGGAAATACGCAGACCACCCGTCCTCAGATAAAGGCGGTCCGTGCAGAGCAACACACTGTTTTGATTTCAGTATTAAAAACTGACGCTCTACAGTGAGGACATCGCAGATCCAACTTTCACAAGTCCTGCTCCTCATCCAGACACCGACGTAAGGATGTAAAAGCAACGTTTACAGGGGAGTGGAAAATGTGAATGTTTGACCGTCTCCTCGTGTGTCAGCATAAATGTCTCTTTCGTCGTGCTTCTTGCATTCTGTATGTTGGAGTGTGTGTGGCGCGTCCATCAGCCGCTCGGTGGCTCGTCGTCCCTCCTGTGCTTGACTTCACGCTCAAGAGGTCTCAGCACCAGAGTTCCTTTCCATGCCATCATGGGGTGTAGCGCCGTATTTGTGATCATAAGATCATAATAGATAGGAAAGGCGCCATATAATACAACAGATTGATAGATAGATCACATGCTCGTCAGGGGATCTCCTAATGGGCTCAGTCAATAACCCAGCAGGACGAGAGGGGGCGCTGTTACTGACATTGTCTTCTTCTTAACTTCCCGCATCACAAGTGAGGGCACCTGACCCATAAAACCCCACACTTCAGATTCCCCATCCATAAGAATCCCAGACTCCTGGAAGGAGACATCATTTGACTCACGGACAAGCCATTAACTCATGTTGCAAGTGACCTCATGATCAGAGAACGTTTCTTTTGTTCTTTTGGCCCGAGATTCAGGTGCATACACTTCAAGACGGATGTGACTTTGTTTATCTTTCCCTTAAATTAAATGGGACAACCCGTTCAGCACCCTGAATTTTAATATGGCAGACTGTTGTTCCTGTGTCTGGGCACTATAGATAGCTAGATAGACAGATAGACATGAAAGGCACTATATAATAAAATTTTTCTTTTTAAAACCTGACCCAGACTATAGGTAGATGTGAAAGGCACTATATAATATAGATAGATAGATATGAAAGGCATGATATAATAGATATATAGACATGAAAGCCACTATATAATAGATAGATAGACATTAAAGGCACTATATAATATAGATAGATATATGTGAAAGGCACTATATGATAGATAGATAGATAGATATATAGATAGATAGATAGACATGAAAGGCACTATATAATAAATTTTTTCTTTTTAAAACCTAACCCAGACTATAGATAGATAGATATGAAAGGCACTATATAATAGATATATAGATGTGAAAGGCACTATATAATAGATATATAGATGTGAAAGGCACTATATAATAATGATAGATATATATGAAAGGCACTATATGATAGATAGATAGATAGTTAGACAAGAAAGACACTATATAATAAAATTTTTCTTTTTAAAACCTAACCCAGACTATAGATAGATAGATGTGAAAGGCACTATATAATATAGATAGATATGAAAGGCACTATATAATAGATAGATAGATAGACATGAAAGGCACTATATAATATATAGATGTGAAAGGCACTATATAATATAGATAGATATATGTGAAAGGCACTATATGATAGATAGATAGATAGATAGATAGATAGATAGATAGATAGATAGATAGATAGATAGATAGATAGACAGACATGAAAGGCACTATATAATAATTTTTTTCTTTTTAAAACCTAACCCAGACTACAGATTGATAGATGTGAAAGGCACTATCTATCTGTAGTCTGGGTTAGGTTTTAAAAAGAAAAAAATTATTATATAGTGCCTTTCATGTCTATCTATCTATATAGCTATCTATCATATAGTGCCTTTCACATATATCTATCTATATTATATAGTGCCTTTCACATCTATCTATCTATATATATAATTCTCTAAGCTGCCGCCAGAGCGGGCAAGACACCCATGATAGCACGCAGGAAGACCATTGGATACGACGAAAGCTCGCAGAGCCACGCCCACCAACTCGGACGCGACGCCGTCATTTCGGTTTGTCTGTGCTACAGTCCACATGCAGCTCTGAGCCACGTTGCACGACATAGCCATGCCCGACAACTCACAGAGCCCTGCCCACCAACTCTAAGACCATGGGATGAGAACGCCTGCTGACCCGCCCGCCTGCCTGACTGTTACCAGCATTCACCGCGATGTACTGGAGAGTAAAGCTTTCAGCCACGTGAGATTGAGCAATAACAGGTCTGTGATGCCCTTAGATGTCCGGGGCTGCACACACGCTACACTGAATGAATCAATGTGTGTCTACCTGGCGCCGAGAGGTGTGGGTAAGCCGTTGAACCCCATTCGTGACGGGGACCGGAGCTTGCAATTGTTCCCCACAAACGAGGAATTCCCAGTAAGTGTGGGTTGTAAGCTCGCACTGATTAAGGCCCTGCCCTTTGTACACACTGCCCGTCGCTACTACCGATTGGATGGTTTAGTGAGGTCCTCGGATCGGCCCTGCCGCGGTCGCTCGTGGCCTCTGGCAGAGCGCCGAGAAGACGATCGAACCTGACTATCTAGAGGAAGTAAAAGTCGTAATTCCGTAGGTGAACCTGCAGAAGGATCATTACCGGTTGTGCCGACCCGTCATTGGACGGTTAGGACCCGAAACCATCTCGGGCCCGCTTCCCCGCCCTCTCTCTGGAGAGGCGGAGGGGACGGAAAGGGCATCCTCCCTGGGTGTCCTTCCCCTCTCCCAACGTTCCTCCAGTTTTCAGTCACGGACAATTGTATGATGCTCTCTCCAGAGTTCCATCTTTTCATTCATTTGCAGTCGTATCCTCAATCCCACCCTATTTGGACAACTGAGTCTTTCAGGAAATGTTCACCCATCAATAAATAATTATGTGGTGTATGCTACACCACGGGTTGGCTAGTATAATATAGATAGATGTGAAAGGCACTATATGATAAATAGATAGATAGATAGATGTGAAAGGCACTATATGATAGATAGATAGATAGATGTGAAAGGCACTATATGATAGATAGATAGATAGATAGATAGATAGATAGATAGATAGATAGATAGATAGATAGATAGATAGATAGATAGATAGATGTGAAAGGCACTATATAATAGATAGGCAAGAATAACATTTCTTAACAGAGATAGAGAGATAACAGAAGAGGGGATGAGGAATTTGAACAGCAGTAATAATGAATCAAATGATCCGAGACCCTGCCTGCTGGAGTTGAAGATCGTTCAGCCCGTGTGGTTCTTATTGTTCGGACTTACATGCAGTCAGTTGGACCGGTAAGCCTGCTACAACGTTTTTGCTTTCCAGTCTTCTTGTCTGCGCCCTTTTTCCTTGAGTGTTTAGTGCTCAGTAGGGTTAGGAGGAGGAGGAGGGTGAGCACGATGAGGATAGGCCGGGGTAAATTACATAAAGCAGAAGGACCCAGCATGAGGAGGACAGCGAGGCCAAAAGGAGCCTCATTTAATGAGCCAAATCAAAGCTGGCAGCTCTCCCTCGTCCTTTAAGAAGCACAGTGATTATAGGAGTTGTGTCCATTAAAGTTTTTGCCATGAGGGATCTCCAAGGTGCACCTGGCAACAAAGCAGGCAGCACAAAAAAGAGGAACACAGCAAAGGGCAATGGCCAGTGGGCGAGACTAAGCACTTTAAATAGAGAAACTTTACGCAGTGACTATCCACTCTTCATTATTCATTTGTTTTAAGTTTAGTGGCATAATTCACTGTGGTGGTCGTCACATGAAGCACTGTTAGAGCTTTATCCAAATTCCCGATCGTTACTTTAAAATACATAAATGCTTTCCTTGATAACATTCATTGCAATGCAGAAGCCACCTCTAAACGAGACCCCAGTCCAGAGTACGACTCTTACAGGACCAGCTTAGAGTTAACCTTACCTCACAGTCAAACCTGCAGCCCATCATGTCCAGAGAAGACCCCCGAAGAACCACAAGTCTACCAACTTGCCGACTAAGCCACCTGGGCGTCTTCCAAAGGAATGACATGTCGTGACAAATGATAAATGTTGGGTGGGCCATCCCCATGTTCTTCAAGTTCAAAGAAAAAAATTAAACGTGTGATGCCATGAAATAAACAACCAAATATGGGTACCAAACTAGGCAGGTCTGCCAACACAGTGGCATTGGGCAAGAAGGGTCAGAGCAGAGTGGACTTGCACAGAAGACTCAAGTCTTTTGATGTGTAAAGCAAACTGCTGGGAATGTCCTACCAGTCCATAGTAGCCAGTGTAGCCATGGGAAGCAACTTGAGCTATGAACAAACTTACCAGGAAAGCCTGCGCCATCACAGGGCCCACCCTGGACACACCAGAACATGAACAATCCCCTCCAGGGGGCGCTCTCGTGGAGCACTTTGAGCCACTGCCTCATTCCACCGCGGTGTGTGCTAAGAAGGGTCTTTGCTATCAGGCAATCGAATGCCTCATTGAGTTTATTTTTATTTATTTACTTATTAATTGATTGATTATTGATTGGCTGTATTACTTGTCCTGGGAGTCTGTCTCCTTGATTTTTTTATATTATAATAATAATAATAATTCATTACATTTATATAGCGCTTTTCTCAGTACTTCCTGCTACTGTACTCATCTGCATATCCCCCTTTGGGATTAATGAAGCTTATCTCATCTAATCTTAATAAATGGCTCAGGCAGTCAGGGAGCTCCGTCTGGTTGGCTGGCCAGTCAAGAAGTGACTCCTCCCTCCAGGCTGTCGTGCTTTTATGGCCCAGGGAATGGAAGGGGCGGAGTCAGTTGGGCAGTTTCTCAACACTATTGGTGGAGATGGAAGATAAGCCGGTTAGTGGCAGCACCGCCTCTCAGCCCCCAGTGGGATTACATCTCTATAAGAGGGAGGGAGCGCCAGGCCTTGTGCCAGCGCAGGAGTTTAGAGCCGAAGCTCCACAGCAGCGAGCGATTCATGGCGGATTTCTGAACTGAACTGCAGAGACGACACAGCAGGCCATCAAGTCGATTCCCGTTTTATGTACCACACACAGTACGGCACAAAGTGAAGCGGTTGGTCGCTAAACTCTGCGCGTTAAAGAACGTCCGTGACATTAAAAATGTGGACGGCACCCCAGACGGAATGACGTGTCAAAAAAAAAAAACGAAATGCATTTGGCTGGCGAGGGTGATTTGATACTCTTGGATCGTTCCCAAATTTGCCTAATAACAACAAAGTGGAATATTTTTTGTTTTTTATTTTTTATTTTTCGTGTTTCAGATATTGAAGTGAAGAGAAAAAAAAAAAAACAACAACAAGAAGCGAAAAGTAAATTTGCTGATGCGCATTTGCCTTCAGATGGCAGTGCGCGGAGTTTCAATTGCGGCACACGTTGTACAGAATTTAATTAGGCCTGTGTCTTTTGGTGAAGCAACCTTCCGTGTTTTATTCTCAGGTCAGAGGGAGCACTTCAGAAAATTGTTCTAATGGGTCACACAGGGACTATTTCCTTTTATTTAAACATGCTCATATAATCAAGATCGGCAAGAGACTTTTAATATTTTTTTTTGGTATGCAGCAGACATAACACAATGTGTGAAGGTGAAAAAAAAAAAAAAGTATAATCTGAGCCGTTAACACTCCTCCCTTTATCTGACTTTTCATTATTATTGCTACAAAGGGACGTGTTGTGTATTGGTATTCTACTTGTGTGACTCCAGGGCGCACTCCGTTTTTTTTTTTTTTTTTTATATTCTGGGCAAAAACCTAAAGAAGAAAATGTTGTGCTAGGGTCGGATGAAGCCGTTCAGTTTTCTGCTTTTTTTTTGTATTACAAGGTCAAAGCAGCCACTTGTGGCAACAACACCGGGCATGAGGTGCCAAGCACAGGTTTATCACACTGTGATGTTTAACGTTAGGGGAAAGAAAACGTCATCACTCCCATGCAAGCTGCTCAACAAATGTGCACAGCTGGGTACTGAATGCACGTCTTTGAAATCATCAGGCAGGAACACCCAGTGGGTGGTAATAATAAGAATCATTTACATGTATATAATGCGCCATCTATATTACTAAACGACAGTTGTATATATGCACGGACGCATCGAAGCGTACTGCGACACAGTGCCCCAGAGTCAAACCCAGCAGCTTCCCAGACTCAGTAGGTAGCGCCCAAACAACACAACACAACCTGTAAACTAAACTTCAGGTCACAATACAACGGCCGCCCGAACGCGCACACCACCGCATATAAAACCTTCGTTTAGTAATGTTTACTATATATAAATATATATATACACGGATGCCAGACGCAGCCCGTACCAAAAGCACCCGCGCACTCGCACAGCGCCCAACAGTCAAACCCAGCGGCTTCCCAGAGTCAGTAAGTGGCGCCCAAACAACACAACACAACCTGTAAACTAAACTTGACGTAAAGCGTGCACGCCAACAAGTTGCCATGGTGACATATTTAAACATTGACATAGAATAACTAGACGCCTCATGACTAGCAGAATCGTATGTCAACGTCGCCGCCATATTGCGAGTGGCACTGCTGTGGAGTGAAGTATTGAATAATGTGCTGCTTGGTGTTGTACAAACCGCTGAACGCTCCAAACCAGATCTCGGGGGATTACATTTCATAGGTATGGCTGAACAATCGTTTTGGTCATATTTGGCCATTAGAAAATCCCGTTTTATAATCTTTACTTTAGCTAAGCCAGGCTAAGCTAGCAAAGCTATGCATTTATGTGCCTCCAAACAACGTTTTGGCTAAACGTAGTCACTATGTACATTGTTGTTAGCTGTCTCAAACTTGATGATGTTTTTTCTCAAGGAGCACATTGAGGAAACGCAGTTTGAAATTGACAACCATCATTTTATGCTCATGTCTTTAGTTGTCTGTCTTCCACAAACTAAGGCTGCACCATATTGCCAGACTGAATAGTCTCAAATTACAAGAGCAGAGTGAGCGAGAGGAGTGTAAGTCTGGAGGAGATCAGTGAGGTTGTGGAGAGCTTTAAATGTTAAGAGCGGTATTTAGTATTGTAATCGGTAGTTAACAGGGAGCCAGTGAACTTGAGAGAGAAGAGGTGTAATATGTTCAGTGGATTTACAACAGCAGGTTATTATCCTGGCAGCAGAATTTTGAAGAAGTTCTAAGCGATTGATAAGTTTTTGTGGGATGCCAGATAGAATAACATTACAGCAATCTAGACGTGACGTGACTCGGGCATTAAACAATACTTCAGTACTGTGTTGCGTAAGAACAGGACAAAGTCTGGAAATGTTTCAAAGATAGAAGAAGGCAGTCCCCGAAATGTTACTTATATGGGAGGAATGGTTAATAATAATTATAATTACTATTATTTAATAATTGCCATTATTAGTGTATAAATGGATATAAATAACTGCATTTAAACGATTCGCCAAAATCTGTTGTATGTAAACGATACTGTTTTAAACGTTATTGTTTTTTCTCAGAAAACCCGGTTTCCACGTCTACCTGTATTAGTTTAAATGCCACTTTTGCCACTCGCAATAAGGCTGGCGTATCGTGTCTACTGGGAAACACAGTGAATGCGGCGTCTATCTATATATGTCTGTGTATTTAAACTTGAGGTAGTGGTGACTACTGACAGTGCCAGCAGTCAGCTACTCCACAGTTCCTGCGGTCAGGGGTTCAATTAGGATTCCTAACAGCAAACGACTTCTAGCTAACAACACACCCATAGAAAAACAAAAACGAGACCGCATGAATAAAAACAATGAACGAAGGCGCCGACAACGCGCTTCTGAAACACCAGAACCAAACGAGTCACGGCTCCAAAAAGAAACAGCTTTACTACAAATATATTTATTTTATTAAATGAAAACTTTCCCAGGACGCTCCCACCCTCCATGATCTTACATCCCTACAAAGATTGGAGGGAACAGAAAGTAATTGCCATTCTTGGATTTGTGATTCTTTAGAGAATCGGTGGTTTACTGGTTGCCAATAAGACAGGGCTCAGAGCCGATCCCTGATGTCATCCCACCTCCGTCGCTCCTACTGCAGACCTCACCACGGTCACTCTTCCCTCCTTCATATTCTGTACAACTCTTACGTACTTCTCTGCCACTCCCGACTTCCTCATACAATAGCACAGCTCCTCTCCTCACCCTGTCATCTGCTTTCTTCAGGTCCACAAAGTCGCCTGCAACTCCTTCTGGCCTTCTCGAAACTTCTCCATCAACACCCTCAGAGCAAAAATCACATCTGTGGTGCTCTTTAATGGCATGACACCACACTGCTGCTCACTAATCATCACATCACTTCTTACCCGAGCTTCCACTACTCTTTCCCATAATGCTGTGGCTCATCAGTTTTATCCCCCTGCAGTCCTGTACATCCCCCTTATTCTTAAATATCAGCACCAGTCCACTTCTTCTCCACTCCTCAGCCATCCACTCACTTTCCAAGATTCCATTAAACAATCTGGTTAAAAACTCCACTGCCATCTCTCCTAAACACCTCCATGCTTCCAGTGAAGTATTTCTAATGTAGATAAAGCTTCGGCACACACACATAAGAACGAGAACAACAACATTTATTTCTGTCGCACATTTTCATACAAATGATGCAACTCAAAGTGCTTTACATGATGAAGAAAGTGAAAAAAGACAAAGTAAGAATTAAAATTAGGGAACACTAATTAACATAGAATAAGAGTAAGGTCCGATGGCCAGGGAGGACAGAAAAGAAAAAAAAAAACTCCAGACAGCTGGAGAAAAAAATAATATCTGCAGGGGGTCCGAGGCCACGAGACCACCCAGCCCCCTCTAGGCATTCTACCTGACATCAGTGACCTCAATCAGTCCTCATTGTATTCAGGGTTCTCATGGAAGAACTTGATGATGACGGTTGTGTGGACTTCTGGCCTTTAATCCATCAATGGAGGGACAGCACGCTGCTTTGATCAGGAGTTGGGGGCGCAGACCACAGAAAGCCGGAAGAAGAACAGAAGAGAAAGTAGGGGTTAGTGTCACAGGTGTCTGGTCACACTTATAGGTAATCTAACTTAGACACCATTAAAATATCCGACTACGCCACCCAGTTTTATTAAGAGACTGGGAACTCCTGAAATTTACCAATAACAGCACACAGGTTTCTTTAAATTGGGCGGTGAGTAAACACACAATGAAAGACACAGCAGTAAGTTCTATTACACAAAACAATATAAGGTACATTCAAAAGATAAACGAACATAACAAAAACTAAACATATCAGGAATCAAATTTTTTTTTTTTTTGTTCTTTATTTCGTCTTATACGATTTCTCGTATTAGAAATTTGTTAGTTTTCGCATACCCCTTGGGGTCAGAGCGCAGGGTCAGCCATTGTACAGCGCCCCTGGAGCAATTACAGGTTAAGGGTCTTGCTCAAGGGCCCAGCAGAGTAGGATCTCTTTTGGCAGTGACGGGGATTCGAACCGGCAACCTTCAGGATACCAGCGCAGATCCTTAGCCTCACAGCCACCACTCCACCCTTTTAAAAGGAAAATACACAGTCCACCCTCTAAAAGTCCGTTAAAAACAAGAATTGGAGGATACAACCTTTAGTGGTGCAGAGTCCAGTTTGTGCACTGTGTTACCCCAACACTTAATTGTTCAACTGTCCATGGATGCACTCTGTTCCCCGGACACTCGTTCTCCTACAGAAGTTGTGTCAAATTGTTGACTCCCTGTCAGCGTCTCTTCGTTGTTCTCCTTGTGTGGCTGGGACCTAGGGACGCCTCATTCCTCATCTGTCAGCTTCGCTTGGTCCTTTTCCCTCTCTCGCTGAACCTACATCCGGCGTCTCTTTGTGGAACTGTCTCTTCCTCCCTGGAAGTGTTGCCGTCCTTGTACCTCACGTCGTGCCAGCCAGGTACCTTTGTCTGCCTGCAAGCCCCTGTGCTCTGTCCGAGTGCCTTGGCAGCGTTTTCTGTGGACTGTCCTCCGCCTTCTGTTGCCAGGAGTTTTTATCTACTTCAGTCCCTGCCATTATCAGTTCTGGACAATCAGATTAAGCAATGGTACATCTGCATTTCCTGGGTTTAACAATTAATGAAAACACAAGTTAAAAAAAAAGAATTGTTACCAATCATAAATAGGTACAGATATGCTGATTAGAAACCAATATTTCCAAGTCAGGTAAATACAGACATCCTCCAAGGCCAGACTTCAAAGCGGCGACTCCTTTGCAAGACAGCAAATACTTAGACAAACAATCCTGACACAATCATCCATCCATCCATTTTCCAACCCGCTGAATCCGAACACAGGGTCACGGGGGTCTGCTGGAGCCAATCCCAGCCAACACAGGGCACAAGGCAGGAACCAATCCCGGGCAGGGTGCCAGCCCACCGCAGGACACACACACACACACCAAGCACACACTAGGGCCAATTTAGGATCGCCAATCCACCTAACCTGCATGTCTTTGGACTGTGGGAGGAAACCCACGCAGACACGGGGAGAACATGCAAACTCCACGCAGGGAAGACTTGGGAAGCAAACCCAGGTCCTCACGTCTCCCAACTGTGAGGCAGCAGTGCTACCCACTGCGCCACCGTGCCGCCCCCTGACACAATCAGTAACTGGATTATCCAGGATCCTCCAAGGAAGCAGCAGTTCTGTTATCACACGTGGTATTGTTTGTAAATCTCAACCAGCCATAAACTTTAAAGTGGTGACTCCTTTGCAGTACAGCAAATAAATACATCCTGCAGACAGCCTTTTAACTTCTCACCCCCCAGTCCCAACAATGGGTGCCTAATGGAACCACCCAGTGCACAAAAAAAAATGTCCCCCTCTGACATTAGTACGGATTACAGAGTCACCAGGAATGATATTGATGATTAATTGAATATACAGAGCATCAGGATTAAACTAAAATGAAGCTCTGAGAAAGCCATGTTAACGTAACGAGTTTTCAGCAGTTGTTTTAAAGTGCTCCACCGTATCAGCCTGGTCAGCTTTTCCAGATTTGAGGTGCATAACAGCAGAAGGCCGCCCGCCTCACCGCTTCTTTTAAGTTTAGCTCTTGGAATTCTAAGCAGACCCTCATTTGAAGATCTGAGGTTATGGTAGAACGGCTCCGGCCAACTTGCCCAGTCCATTTATTAAAATATTTACATTTTTGCTTGTGGTAAACAATGAATAGAAAGACGCGGTGTAAGGCCTGAGCGCCAACCCAGCCAATATATAAAAACAACAGAAAAAAAAAAAGCGGTCATTAAACTTTGCGACCTCCGTTAACGGTGCCAAATTCTTCACATAATTGAAACAGTAGGATTTAATAACAAGCGGATTGCCTGCTGATTTTCTGCTAATGAAAAAAGGATTTTTTTTTAATAAGGGGCTTATTGGAAATATTTTGTCTTGAAATAGAGAAAGAGCCGAGATACGAAGTCTACCAGCAGTCGTGTGGCTGAAATTGAGCAGAATGTATTAGTGACCTAAACGCCGACCAGGAACTCCGTGTGTGTGCGCCGAGAGCTCCCACGGGTGTTTGTTGTGGCAGAGATGAGCACCGAGCCACGTGCTCAAAAGTCGACCCCGCAGGATTTTACACTCGGGCACAGATTTTGTCTTCTTTTTTTTTATTGTTAATGTATCTGTTTGAAAGTAACTGTTATTGTGTGAAGTGAGGAAGTTGTCGTCTCCGGTTAACGGCGAGCGCTGCATTTTCACTGAGCTCATTGTGTGTGTTTTGTTCAAGGGTACCGTTGTGTGCACAAATGCGAGTGCCTGTGTGTGCTGCGTTTACTCGGTACCTTCAGCTGACGACGTCTTACGTGAATTCTGCTCAAACCTGACAACCGCATTTGCTGATCTCTGTCCTCTGTACACGACTACAAATCTCGAGGAGTACCCAGCTGCAGTCAGGACGGTTTTAGGCTTCCGACAGATCCGTGCACTTCAGACACGATGAGGCCTGGAACCTCTTTGTATTCACGTGAGAAACACCACAACGTTTATTTTTACCTCTTGCATAATTGTACAATTAAAATAATGTACTAACTGGATTCAGCAGACGTTTTTAATGCAATGTATTGCTTCACCTTGAAAATGAATTGATTTAATTTTTTCACACAAAATAATTTCATTGACTTATGAAAATTTTTTTTCATTATCATATATATATAAATGTCTATACATGAAAGTGTGTGTGTGTGTCTGTTAGTCTGGCCCGGAAGTGCGAGGTGGAGTCGGGATAAGGGCTTCACCTCTGAGGAATCAGAAAACTCACTTAGCCATTAATAACACAAGTGAGGCCAACATGATGGCAAAACAAAACCTCAGGAGAAAGACAAAGTCGCTTAGCCGCTAACACACAAGCGAGGCGAGCACATCGACAAAACGAAACCTCTGAGGAAACAGAAACTCGCTTAGCTATTAATTACACAAGTGAGGCCAGCATGACGGCAAAATGAAACTTCAGAAGAAAGTCAAAGTCGCTTAGCCGCTAATAACACAAGCGAGGTGAACACATCAGCAAAACGAAACCTCAGAAGAAAGAGTCACTCGCTTAGCCGCTAACAAAGAAGCGAGACGAACACATCGATAAAACGAAACCTCTGAGGAAACAGAAAACTCGCTTAGCCATTAATAACACAAGCGAGGCGAGCATGTCGGCAAAACAAAACTTCAGAAGAAAGACAAAGTCGCTTAGCCGCTAACACACAAGCGAGGCGAGCACATCGACAAAACGAAACCTCTGAGGAAACAGAAACTCGCTTAGCCATTAATAACACAAGCGAGGCGAGCACATCAACAAAACGGTATCCCTTTTACTTTTCCTCCTGCCGCTAAAACACAAGCAGGGCCAGCAGGTCAGCAAAACGAAACCTCTTAGGAGAGAGACGCCCAGAGTAGTCTTTTTCAATTACCGTATATACTCGCGGATAAGTTTTCCCGTGGATAAGTCGGGGCTTGATTTTACCATATAATTTCCGATATTTTATAATTTTGATTCAAATGCAGAAAACTCACGCTATTGGTTTACGATTACGATATGCTAATGCCCACCTGAGAGAGTAACCACGGAGCACACGGCCTTTTTGTTTTCTATGTATTGTGCCTACGTGACCACACGGTAATACCTGAACTATTCCGAAGCGACGTTTGCACTGTTTCGTGTTTTTTGTATCTCGCACCCTCGTACACCTTTATCGTAAGAGCATCCCTTATCCACGATGGAGCGTTCGAGCAGAAGAAAATATGAAGCTGGTTTGAAATTAAAAGTCGTTGAAGTACCGAACGAAATTGGTAACTGCACTGCTGCAACAAAATTCGATGTGTCTGAGAAACTGGTGCGAGACTGGAGGAGGCAAGAACATGTAACAAACAAAAAAAAATTAAGCGTCGCATTTTTGAATGGGCATAGAAGTCGTGTCTGATTTTATGATCGATTTTTCAGGTTTCAAGTCCCCGACTTATACAAGAGTATATACGGTACTTGACATCTCTACAGTTTTTTTCTGATGATTTCAATAGTTTCTAGGACCCCGAGCTTTTTACAGCACAGGCTTACACAGCTAGTATACATATATATATATAAATAAGTAAAACAAAACCACTAACAGAGGGCGCATCCATTCTGTGGTTTTGCTTTGGGTGACCTCGATAGTTTAGAAACGTAATAAATGCTGAATCCACAGGCCTCTAAACTACCAATCCCACAGGATTGAGAGCAGGAACTAAAAAGAGTTGAAATGGATATGATTGGGCAAAACATGGGGAGTGGCTAATGGAAAGTGGGCGGAGTCAAAGAGAAATGCCATTGACTGGGGGAGTCATCTTACGGGCCTCAGCATGTCTCGGGTCACTGAATCGGTCTGAGGCTTCACACTGTCTCGCCTGCAGCTGGACTCTCAGGGGGTTACAAATTACATGACAAGAGTGACGACTTTCCAGCCAAGCTTCACATTTCCAAAGTAGCACCTACGCCACTCCTTTTTCTGACAGCCAATAACGTGCTGTCTGACAGAGACGTCGCCCGTGCCAGTGCATTCAGGCCGCAGTCTCTGCTACTAGTGCATTAAACATGCAGCACCAGGCACACAAGCCTCACTTCTGTGTGTCGGACCCAAAACACCCGCACTCCGGACTTCTGGGCGCCGCGTTATACGCATTGAACTTCAGGCTGAGCGCTCATTGCTTCTCAGCTCTCACACACACAAGCCAGACCTTACGACGTCTACATACAAAATCAAACCAGTTTGGCGTAGTCGGACTGAGTGTCTGGGCACTTAAGACCACATGACCGGTGGTCACAGGAGCGCACAGTCACTTGTCTGAGAATGAAAACCACTGGAAAAGTCGTGTAATGTAACATGGCCGATACTCGGCTTACTGCAGTACTAGACATGTGTGAGCATTTCAAGGGGAGTCGGTTTATAAATGGAGAGTCCAGTATCTAAAGTCGGTAATAAATAAATACATCAATACGATGAGCAGAATAAGTTCCTGGCCCTACCGTATGTTCAGCTGGACCCCCACCTTCTTTACACATCACTGCGCTGGCTGGCTGTGGTGTTGCATGTCAACCTCAAGTCTTTGACGCTTCTCTGCAGGTTAGTCAGTGGATCCTCACTCGTGTGCTGCTATCGACTCGTCTGGTGATGCCCCTTCACCTCTCAGTCCGGACTCTTCTTCAGTAGCGCTTAGCTGGTGGAGCGAGCTGCCCACCTTTGTTTGAACTCGCTTAAGAAGTATCCATAGATAGATAGGTGGGTGGGGCATTGTATAGGGCATAGATACATATGCAAGGCACTATACAGATAGATAGATAGATAGATAGATAGATAGATAGATAGATAGATAGATAGATAGATAGATAGATAGATAGATAGATAGATAGATAGATAGATAGATAGATAGATATGAAAGGTACTATATAATAGATAGATAGAGTGTAAAAGGCACTATATAAAAGATAGATTAAAAAGGATTGTCTAAAATAAGTAGATAAATAAAAATGAAAGGCACTATAAGTTAAATTGATAAAGACTTAATATAGATAGATGTGGAAGGCACTACTTCAGTGACAGAGATAGATATAAAAGCATTATATAAAATTAATACATAAATATGAAAGGTACTATATAAATAAATATAAATGAATGCTGCTATATAATTGATAAGGAAAGGCACTGTATAAAATAAATAGATACACTGTATTAATATAAGGCACTATATAGTAGATTGTTAAGAAAGATGCAATATGGAAGGATGTGATAGGTACTGTTTCAGAAACAGATACATAAAAAGACATTATATAAAATAATAAAAAAATATAAATTAAATGCATGACATAATCAATAGAACTGAAAGGCACGATATAATAGATAGATAGGTACATGGATGGATGTGAAAAGCACTATATAATAAATAGATATGAAAGGCACTATATAATAGAATGATGTGAAAGGCACTATAAAATAGAGAGATATGAAAGGCACTATTTAATAGATATGAAAGGCACTATATGACAGGTGGATGTGAAAGGCACTATATAATAGATAAATAGATGTGAAAGGCACTATTTAATAGATAAATAGAAGTGAAAGGCACTATATGACAGATAGGTGGATATGAAAGGCACTATATAATAGATAAATAGATATGAAAGGCACTATGTAATAGATATGACAGGCACTATGTGACAGATAGGTGGATATGAAAGGCACTATATAATAGATAAATAGATGTGAAAGGCACTATTTAATAGATAGGTGGATATGAAAGGCACTATATGACAGATATAAAATAGATAAATATGTAAGTAAATATAAATTAAAGGCACGACATGATCGATAGGACTGAAAGACACTATATAATAGATTGAGTAATAGATTAATAATATATATTCAGATAGATAGGTACATGGATGGATGTGAAAAGCACTATATAATAGAATGATGTGAAAGGCAGTATAAAATAGAGAGATATGAAAGGCACTATATAATAGATATGAAAGGCACTATATGACAGATAGGTGGATGTGAAAGGCACTATATAATAGATAAACAGATATGAAAGGCACTATTTAAGAGATTGGTGGCTGTGAAAGGCACTATATGACAGATAGGTGGATTACGTTACTGATGGTGGAGTCAGGAGGCGAGCAGCGGCCAGGCCACAGGGTTTTGTCCTGTGTAAGATTTGTAGTTTTGTGTTTCTTTTTGTATTTTCTTTAGTTGTGGACTGTTAGTAACGAGACTTACTGTTGAGACCCCTAAGGCCTGTGCGTTTGAGATCGCCCCCTATCTTCGACAGCAGGTATCGCCCAGCTCTCCTTCCAGAGGCTGTTTTGTTTCTTTTCTGTTAAACTGCCGTATATAAAATCCTGGCCACTCCATCACGCTGCCATTAAACGTTTCTATTGTGTTTCCTCCATCACGTTTCCTTGAAGAAGCTGTGGCGGCGGCGGCTGTGTTCTCACCCAGACACATTTGCATTAAATGCAGGAAATCTAGCGGAGCCGCTTTGCCAGCAGCAGTTTAGAATGTATAAAGAGAGCTAATCTTATTGAAGTACGCGTGCTTTTACAATATTGCCACAGCTCTGCCCTTGTAGTGCACTGTATCACTGCAGGCAGTCCGCTTTTTCTACAAGTCTTTCCTTTTGCTTATTGCTGCTGCGTATTCATTTATTTCTACTTTACGCCTGTTAAACATCTGTTTTCCCGCCCCCTTATTACAGCAGAATCTTCTGCATTAATGGACTATAAATTTCATTGATTTCTAATTATTTTTAAGCAGACACAAAGGATAAATATTACGCTGGATGAGCGTCTCGAGACTTATTGTAATCAACATTTCTATTGATCGCCTGCCTAAAAGCCAGAAGTAATCCATTTTAAATACACTTTCCAGAGTGTGTACTTGCAGGCCTGTCCTTCTCCATTGTAATTGTATTGGCAGGAGGCCACGTATGGCGAGAGCGAGTATTAAAGCATTAAGTATTCAATTGGCCCTGGAGGGAGGCGGGCGGGCAGGCCGGCCGGCCAGCTTTACACTTCGCTATGCAGCGTTGCTTCTCTTCTAAGGGCCTTTTCACGAGTTACGCAGAAGAGACTTCAATTATCGGACATATTGAGAGGGCAGGAGCGCAAAGTGTAAGGACCAGCAGGCCACGGGGGGCTCAACAAGCATCTGCTACTTTACTCGGGTTAGTTAAGATGGAACGGCCAATTATCCCCCTTAAACTCAGACCTTTGACATTTTTAAACAAACAACTTGCTTAATAATAAATACATTAAAATTATAGAAGCGCTCAACAGCCGAGGGTAGAGGATAAAAGCAGCGCGGCTAAATGGATGATAAACACGGTCAAGAAGATGATCATTCAGAGCGAAATACGACGCCAAAGTGTTAGGTAGTGGGGGGGGCTGGGGGGTCTCGGAGCCCCTGCAGATTTTGATTTTTTAAATTATTTTTTTGTTTTTTTTTCTGTCCTCCCGGCCATCGCACCTTACTGTACTCTTTGTTACTTAGCATTGCTTCTTCCTATTTTTATAAAGAGCCGCACCGCACCATTTATATGAAAACGCGCCACAGAAATAAATGTCATGAAAGGGAGGGTCTCCTCCTGTGCTCACCCGAGGTACGTCAGAACCCGCCAAGGGGGCGCCATCACCCCGGCAGCAGCACAGATCCACCCACCGAGGGCACTTGACTCCGCCCCTTCTGGCATGTCACCATTAGAATGGCGGGAGCGTCCAAAAGAAAAATGTCACTTAGGTGACGGACAACACGCGAGACGGAGCTCCTGGAAGTGTAGGCAAATCTTTGCCTGTCTCTAATAGAATTTTATGTTACGGTCCTATTGTTTACTTCGCCGAGCCCCAGGGGTGGGCCAGATGCACCAAGACAGGCGTCACTTTCTTTTAGTTTTGGCTTCCTATGAAATGGGGGGGGACAACCCGGTTGGCACCCCAACTGTCTATCAGCTTGGCCACAGGGTCCAAAGCAGAAATTGTGAAGCAGTAAGCCAACGTCTTAGAAAGGCCACATTCTTAATGTGACGATCCACGCGCCGCCACTGCTTGACGGTCACCTCTCCCCAACAGCGGGAGTCGCGTCTCAGGAGCACAGAAGTTTATAACATAACGTTGGTAAAAATGAACATCGTTTCAGAAAATCTGCGGTCTATAAAGAAAATGAAATAAAGAAATTGCATTCTGGGATATCCCAGTCCCCTTGAAAACCAGGACTGACGGCTAACAGACCGAAAACGATTATAAATCGGGACAATCTGAACGTCCCACCTCGTGTAGCACAAGAGCGGCTCTGACTTTCAGGGGTCCTGAACGGGATGGAAGTGAGCTAAGAATTTAAGAGCGTAATAAACCGTGAGGAAGAGTGTGGACTTGGCATGTTCTGTCCAAATTGTGGAGAAACATAGATCAGGGCAAGGAGATAAAAGCCTTTATAAAGAGTTGCAAACATGTGAGGGGTGGGGGGGCACACAACACCAAAGCAGTCCCCCCAGACAGGGCACCAGCTCATGGTAGGGGAACACGAACACACACACACACACACACACACACACACACACGGGCAGGCGAGTGTTCAGGCCTTGTGCCCTAGGGCATGCTGGGATAGGCTCCACTCCTACAGACCCTACTCAGGACAGACAGACATATATATTGTAAGAGAATGAGAGGACAATCAAAGAAGGTTTGGGGTTCAGCCCAGCACCCCTGAACCAAGTGGTTTGCAAGTGAAAATCAAATAAATAATTGAAAAGGGTCTCGAGTTCAGTCATGAGTTCAACATGGGAAGATGGAGATGATGATGAAGATATACTAAGGAAGATGGTAGAGCTTCCAGTTTTCAGGTGGGTCCAGGTGGACAGAGACCGGAAGTGACATCAGCGATGGCACAGCTGTCAATCATCTGGTCTGCGAAGGGAGAAAAGAGAGAAATGCATTAAACCACAGCGCCCACCCCTGTTGTGGGGGTGTAATTACAGTCACTCGAACTTTTCAGCTGTCCCCGGTGTGCACGGCGGTGACATACAGTGTATATAAACATAGTTGTCAGTCAGTCATTGTCCAACCTGCTGTGCGGGAGCCAAATCCCAGCCAGCACAAATCCCTGGGCAGGGCGCCAGCCCACCTCAGGGCACACACACTAGGGCCAATTTAGAATCGCCAGTCCACCTAACCTGCATGTCTTTGGACTGTGGGAGGAAACCCACGCAGACACGGGGAGAACATGCAAACTCCACATAGGGAGGGCCCGGGAAGCGAACCCCAGGTCTCCTAACTGCGAGGCAGCAGCGCTACCCACTGCGCCACCGTGCAGCCCTGTATAAAATGTAGTATGTATACTGTACATATGAAACTCAAATGATAACTGTACATGTTGCTTGTATTGAACATACTGTACATTCTACATGAGGCTCTGCCAGGCGAGGTGAATGGTGTCATAGTGGTTAGGATGCCTAGATGCCTGCCAATGGTGTGTCATTATCTAGGATGATATGACTGTTACCAAGGAAAACAACGCATGAAGGGTGATGCCAGCAGAGCTGGGGTCACAGAGCCCTCACCGTCTAAGCAAAGAGTGAAGTGGCGTGAAATGCGTTTCTCATCATCAACACTTTAACGGCCATTTTGTGAGTTTACCCCAATTAGTGGGTTGCCCCCCCAGATCTTTTTCATCCATTTTCAATTGTCCTGGGCACCTTTGGGGTAAAACCCTTTTTGTTTTTTCGTTTTTAAACTGTAAAACTATAACAGCTCATCCATCAGTCTGGGGTTCTCAAGTCCTTTACCTGTGATGTACATTAAGAAGGATTTGTTTTTACTTTTATTTATTTATTTTTTGGCCTTCCTTGCTTCCTCCACCACTGAACTTGACTCCAACTAAAGGCTGACGTTAAGCAGAACAACATAAAACCACTTGGGCTCACCGGAGCCAAATGCTCTTCTAACACACGTTCTTAGGAGAAATCCTGCCCTGCCGATTCCTTCTTCTTTTTCAAAGCCATGCCAGCGTGATCATTATCTCTCAAGCTGCTTTCGCTTACTCGCATGCATTCTCATTCCATCTGTTGTTTAACTTTTAATTATGTTCAAATTGGCCAAATAGTTTACACTTTCCAAGTTGGTAAATTACACTAAACAGTAACAATCTGCAAGCGGGGAACACATTAGTAGATAATACTGCAGTGACTAAAGTGTTTGGGTCACAGAAATCGCAGTGCCACCCACACCGTATCATGCTCAGTGATAACACTTTATATATAATGAACAACAACAACAAAAAAAAATTTAAAAATCACATTATTTTCCTTTACTTCTTATGTTGTTGTGTGGCGAGCGGACACAAGAAAAAATGAAGCTAGACAGATGGTAGAATTCTATGATAAGGTCATTGATCGAAATTTGGAATCCGCGGCCACCTCATTCTCTTTCTTCTAACTTTGTCCTGCGCAAGGTGGCAGGAAGCCAAAGCCACCGTCCGTAGTAACTGAAGAATAAGCAGACGAGAACGCCTGTCAGGCCTAATTAGTTCACATGTACACTGCTGTAATAGCAAAACGCTGATAAATGAACTTTCACACTGAGATCACTGGACATGAAGAACCAAACCCGGGGGCGGGACGACTTTCTATTAACGTTTAATTCAAACGAAAATAATCTGAAACTCGTGACAGTCCATATACTGTCTATGACATCTCTCCGTGTATGTATGTGGCCATTCTATCTATCTATCTATCTATCTATCTATCTATCTATCTATCTATCTATCTATCTATCTATCTATCTATTATATAGTGCCTTTCACATATCTATCTATCATTATATAGTGCCTTTCACATATCTATCTATCATATAGTGCCTTTCACATCTATATCTATCTATCATTATATAGTGCCTTTCACATCTATCTATCTATTATATAGTGCCTTTCACATATCTATCTATCATTATATAGTGCCTTTCACATCTATCTATCTATCATATAGTGCCTTTCACGTCTATATCTATCTATCATTATATAGTGCCTTTCACATCTCTATCTATCTATCTATCATTATATAGTGCCTTTCACATCTATCTATCTATTATGTAGTGCCTTTCACATATCTATCTATCTATCTATCTATCTATCTATCTATTATATAGTGCCTTTCACATATCTATCTATCTATCTATTATATAGTGCCTTTCACATATCTATCTATCTATCTATTATATAGTGCCTTTCACATATCTATCTATCATTATATAGTGCCTTTCACATATCTATCTATCATATAGTGCCTTTCACATCTATATCTATCTATCATTATATAGTGCCTTTCACATCTATCTATCTATTATATAGTGCCTTTCACATATCTATCTATCATTATATAGTGCCTTTCACATCTCTATCTATCTATCATTATATAGTGCCTTTCACATCTATCTATCTATCATATAGTGCCTTTCACGTCTATATCTATCTATCATTATATAGTGCCTTTCACATCTCTATCTATCTATCTATCATTATATAGTGCCTTTCACATTTATCTATTATATAGTGCCTTTCACATCTATCTATATCTATCATTATATAGTGCCTTTCACATCTCTTATCTATCTATCTATCTATCTATCTATCTATCTATCTATCTATCTATCTATCTATCTATCTATCTAAAGTAATTTATGTGGACGGCCCTCCAAAGCACTGGACCACTGAGTGCCAAACCCCCAAAAATGGCTGTGTTACTCCCCACCTCCATCTCCACTTTCTTTTCATGCCCCGTTAAGTGCCCGCTGTTCTGATCCAATGCCAGTCTGCTTCACACCCTTCATTCTTGCACTGGTTCTTCAGTCACATTACACTAACGAGACGTTTTTTCCAGTTTGTCCAACCCGACTCCATTCTGTGGTTCATTTCTAAATCTTGCTCTCCAGCCTCTGCTACTGTTGATCTGAGGTATTTGAACTTTTCCACCATTTTAAGCCTTTCTCCCTGGAGGTCACCTCCTCCATCTTGCTCATGGAGGACATGCAAACATCACAGAGGGCCCACCCGGAATGTGAATGCCGGTCTACCGCCACCACACCATCGCACATTGAACATGGAAATAGAGGCTTCATTCAGGCTGCACTCCATTCTTTGTTTCTTTATCAAAAATGTATTGAATTGCGCCATTGTGGCGTATTAAATCAAACAAAGTTTTGGGAACTGTTTCACCCCTAGAAATGACAGATGAGAAATAGTTGACGTGTCATCTTCTTCTTAGGGACTTGATGCCACATGCAGCACGTGTGGGCCCGGCCAGTGCATGAGTGTGAGACCAGGTGTTAGTGATGCCAGCAGGGGGCGCCTACCCTGTGGTCTGTGTGTGGATCCCAATGCCCCAGTGCAGTGATGGCACAATCCTTCAGATGAGATGTAATAGCGAGGTGCTGACTCTCTCTAATGAGTAGCGGGTATCCCGATGTCCTGGCTAAACTGCCCACCACAGCCTGGTCATTCTGTCCCCTTAACCATCTCTTGTCTCTGATTGGCTACTTCTTTCTCACCACTTCACCACATCGTTCTGGCACACAAATGACGGCATTGTATTATCTAGGTGGGTGCTGCACCCACTCACTATGCAAAGTGCTTTGATGGGGGGTGGGCACTGTGCTGTAAATATGGCGCCGTCCCTCAGATGTGACGTAAAACCGAGGTCCTGACTCAATGTGGGCATTAAAGATCCCTGGGCATCCCTCGTAAAGAGTAGGGGGTATCCCGATGTCCTGGCTAAATTGCCCACCATGGCCTGGTCATTCTGACCTGATAATCATCTCCTGTCTCTGATTGGCTACCTCTCTCTCACCACCCCACCACCTGTACTGAGTGTATTGGCACAAGAATGACTGCCATTATATTATCCAGGTAGGTGCTGCACATTAGTGGTGGCTGAAGTGGCTCCCCACTCACTATGTAAAGCACTTTGACGACGGGGGGCACTGTGCTGTAAAAATGGCACCGTCCTTCAGATGAGACGTAAAAACTGAGGTCCTGACTCTCTGTGGTCATTAAAGATCCCTTTGTAAAAATTAGGGGGTATCCCAATGTCCTGGCTAAATTGCCCACCATGGCCTGATATGCTTCAAAAGGGCGACCTCAATTGAGCGAATGTTTTAATATTCTTGCTTTCGCCTTTTTATATGTTCAATCATTGCCTTTATCTAATACATTTTTCTGTAATAATTTTGTTACGTTTGCCTTTATTCGCCGCGCCTTTTTGTGCGCGCCCTTATTGAATAGAACCCCATGGCCTGGTCGTTCTGGCCCCCTAACTCTAATTAAGGCCCCCCGTCTCTAATTGGCTAGCTATCTCTCACCGCTTCACCACCTAACAGCTAACGTCTGGGGGGTATGCTGGTACAAATATGGCAGCCGTCACACCCACCTGCATGTTAGTGGTGGCTGAAGTGGCTCCCCACTCACTATGTAAAGCGCTTTGACGGTGGGCACTGTGCTGTAAATGTGGCACCGTCCTTCGGATGAGACGTAAAAACTGAGGTCAGTAAAGATCCCTGGGCATCCCTCATAAAGAGTAGGGGGTATCCCAATGTCCTGTCTATACTGGCCACCATGGCCTGGTCGTTCTGGCCCCCGTCTCTATCTGGCTAGCCATCTGTCTGGTGACAGCTAACGTCTGGTGGGTATGCTGGTACAAATATGGCGGCCGTCACACCCACCTGCATGTTAGTGGTGGCTGAAGTGTCTCCCCCAGTTGCTGGCGCACTTACAGTAGTGTGAAAAGCACTGTATTATTATTGTACTGTATGTACATTTAGCCAATTGTCAAACTGACTTTACATTCCACCGCGTAAGCGTCACGTTCTTTATATATTAGTATATTGTAAGCGTTTCATCGTTGTTGTTGTTTTTTGTTGTTTTGTTCCTTCCTTCAGTAAACAGCTCTTAATTTGACTCTAATACATCATTAACATAACGCCATTAATCATCTGGACGCGTGGCGAGTCGTAGCGTGAGCAGCGATTTAGCGGCAGTGACCTCTGCACGGCTTCAGAAAGAGAGGCCCGAAGACGGCGGCGAGGAAATCGCACGCATCTTTTGTTTTATATCTGCGTTTCCTCCATTTATTTCTGAGATTAACTGTCAGGGAGATTGAGAGGTGTGCACCCAAGTCAGGATTTAAACGAAGCACCCGCTTTATTTGACTTTATTTGTTTAATGATATCAACACAGGGAAATATCGAAATGCGTAAATCATATCAAGGCTAACCGGCGAGAAGCTGGCTAATTCTCGTGATTTATGTCTGCCGTATCACATGTATTATCGTCTCAAGGTTATTTGTAGTCGGTGTTTTCTGTTCGCCTATTGTTGCCATTAAGCAAGACGCCGCGTGCTAATGTAGAAAAAGTTAGCAAATATTAAAAAACGGAATTAGTTTCTATTTAAGGCCCTCTGCACTGAAATGCAATTTTCCTGCTGATTTTCGTCACTCATTTCCTACAATGGATTGTTCCTGAGACGCATGATTTAATTTTCTCTGCTTTTAGAGAATGAAAAATTAAATGGAGTCTGATTAAATGATGCAAATTCTAAAAGGGCTCGGTGGTTGCCAGCGTTTTGTTTTTTTTCTTTCTTTCTAACACAAGCGAAACAATCAGGTAAAGAACAAGCGGCCATGCGGGGAGCGGCGTTATTCTTTATATATTGTGGGACGAGCCCCAGACACAGACGGGCACCACCACACATATATTTACAAGAATAAAGTGCACCACAAACCCCCAAGACTCCCCCAAAGTCTCTCTCTCTTCAGGCCCCTTCTATGTGCTCCAGGTGCCTCCCGACAATCTTCTGCTGGCACCCCCAGTGTGGCGGAAGTGCTGAGGTCCAGGGCGCCCCCTGGCGGTGACTACGGGCCCCTACAGGGCTTGAGCTTCAAAGCTCTCTACCCGTGGTCCCCAAAGCAACCAGGACGGTCGCCCCCGCGTCGTCCTGGACATCGCACCCCCAGCCGCCTGCCACAATATAAAGTTACTACTGGGGGGGGGGTCCCATACGATCAGCTGTACCGTTTTAGGAGCCAGACCCCTCTGGACTCAGCGGGACCCCCACGTTCTTCACACATCACTGCGCTTGGCTGGCTGGCTGGCTGGCTGTCAACCTCAAGTCCTTGACGCTTTACCTGCAGGTTAGTCAGTGGATCCCCCTCACGTCTCAGTCCGGACTCTTCTTGAGCAGCTCCTAGCTGGTGGAGTTAGCTGGCCACCGCCGTTTAAATTCGCTCTGAAGACGTTCTTGTTTGGCTCATTTCTTTGCTGCTCGGTTAGGCTAACCCAGGGATTGTAACTCGCTTGGATTTCAGGGCAGGCGGTGTGAGACGTAGCAGTTATGGCTTTGGACTTCAAACGCTGAGACTGAAATAGAGAAACAGCTAAAGGACTTCTTCTGGTTGTGCAGGAATAGCTGGCATTCGCAGTAGAGTGTCCATTAAAACACTTGGAAGGTAGATTTCAAATCCAAACCTTTTAATTTGCAGATATACCTGGACATATGACAGTGTGGGTGTGTGGTCTACAATAAAAAATAAAGTACATCTGTTCTTAGTTCTCAAATTACACATAAAGGAAACCACATTGCAAATCTTACACAAATATTAATCTTAAAGTTGCAATACTGATTATAACTAAGGGCACTATAGATAGATAGATAGATAGATAGATAGATAGATAGATAGATAGATAGATAGATAGATAGATAGATAGATAGATAGATAGATAGATAGAAATGAAAGGCACTATATGATAGATAGATAGAGAGATAGATAGATAGAAATGAAAGGCACTATATGATAGATAGATAGAGAGAGAGATAGATAGATAGAAATGAAAGGCACTATATGATAGATAGATAGAGAGATAGATAGATAGAAATGAAAGGCACTATATGATAGATAGATAGATAGATAGATAGATAGATAGATAGATAGATAGATAGATAGATAGATAGATAGATAGATAGATAGAAATGAAAGGCACTATATGATAGATAGATAGATAGATAGATAGATAGATAGATAGATAGATAGATAGATAGATAGATAGATAGATAGATAGATAGAAATGAAAGGCACTATATGATAGATAGATAGATAGATAGATAGATAGATAGATAGATAGATAGATAGATAGATAGATAGATAGATAGATAGATAGATAGATAGATAGAAATGAAAGGCACTATATGATAGATAGATAGAGAGATAGATAGATAGAAATGAAAGGCACTATATGATAGATAGATAGAGAGATAGATAGATAGAAATGAAAGGCACTATATGATAGATAGATAGATAGATAGATAGATAGATAGATAGATAGATAGATAGATAGATAGATAGATAGATAGATAGATAGATAGAAATGAAAGGCACTATATGATAGATAGATAGATAGATAGATAGATAGATAGATAGATAGATAGATAGATAGATAGATAGATAGATAGATAGATAGATAGATAGAAATGAAAGGCACTATATGATAGATAGATAGATAGATAGATAGATAGATAGATAGATAGATAGATAGATAGATAGATAGATAGATAGATATGAAAGGCACTATATGATAGATAGATAGATAGATAGATAGATAGATAGATAGATAGATAGATAGATAGATAGATAGAAATGAAAGGCACTATATGATAGAGAGATAGATAGATAGAAATGAAAGGCACTATATGATAGATAGATAGATAGATAGATAGATAGATAGATAGATAGATAGATAGATAGATAGATAGATAGATAGATAGATAGATAGATAGATAGATAGATAGATAGATAGATAGATAGATACTTTATTAATCCCAAGGGGAAATTCACATACTCCAGCAGCAGCATACTGATAATAACAATATTAAATTAAAGAGTGATAACAATGCAGGTATTGAGAAACGTTTTAGTGTTAATAAAATTACAAGCGTAACTATTATAATATAAACCAAAAAACAAATGAACAGAACTTACGTTGCTTCACTTGACGCACACTATTTCTAAAGAACTCGTTAACTTTGCGAAGCACAAATACTTAAACAGACTTTCTGTTCTGTCCATGCTTTCTCTCTCTTCGCTCAGCAGAAGGGAACATCAAAGTCCGTCCTCCTGCTGACTGAACTCCGCCTCTCAGACAGAGACTGTGGGTTCAAATCCCACTACTGACACCAATGTGTGTGACCCTGAGCAAGTCACGTGACCAGCCTGTGCTCCAATTGGAACCAGTTGTGTCATAAACGTTGTTTAGTCGCCTTGAATAAAAGAGTCAGCCGAATAAATAGACGTAAATGTTCTGAGGTCCTCACTTTCGTACCCTTGTTGACAAACATCTCCCCAGACTGACGTTTACTCGATCACATCAACCTCTTTTGTAAGTCGGTTTGGATAAAAACGTCTGCTAAGCAAGTAAATGTCAAATGTGAGTTCCCTTGTTGGTGTCTTCATGCATTTTGGGACATCATGATGCATTTCACGTTGATTTGGCACTTGCAAGTTACAATTTCGCTGTACTCTTGTCACTCTATACACAGGACAATAAGGACCCTATGAACCAAAAAATATGGACGGAAACTCCCACCAAGTGCCAGCAGTAACACGGCTGTACAGGTGCCAACGGTTACTGCATATGGAAGGAAACGTCTTCATGGTCGTTAGAAGGTCCACAAACTGAAAATGTTGGGGCGCGTTTAATTAAAATGATCGTCCAAGATGTACACTTCAGGGCGCAAAACTAACAAACATGAAGGTCGTGGTGCGAGGAAAAGCCGGTGAGAGTCACGGTGACAAGGAGCTCCGTCCTGCGGTGTGTTCTCCTAACGAGACCTGCCTCCTTCAGGCAACCGTGTAACAGGTAGCTGGGGGTCCGGAAGGGGCCGAATCAGTTTGGCCTCACTGGGCATCTTCTTGGCACTGCGGAGGGAGAAACAGAGAATAACATTAGTGCTGGCACCCCCTCTCAACCCGGGGTGGAAGTACATACCTCAGAAGAGCCCGGAGGACGATCCAGTGACGCACACGCGTGTCAAACAAGTGACCACGGACAAAGCACCACAGGGACGTCGTTATAGATGTGCTTCTTCAGGTACCCCAGCCCTCTCGGCCACCACCTGAGAGACTCGGACGCTGACACACACACAGACTCCCTTCACCGCTCTGTGGAGTCTGAAAAATGAACCTGCCATGTTGTTATTATCAAAATCCAATGAGGAGTTCCTGCAACTCTAAGGAGAGGAACATCCAGCGGCTCCTCACGTTAACAGTCACGCCTTTAGAGGTGAGCGGCTCGTCAAACGCATCAGCCAATAGGAGAAGTGAAAACTCGGAGACGGGCAGACGGTAAAGCGTTTAGTTATTCATGTGGCCTGACACCGTAGCAGACTCAGAAGATCAGCGTTGTTCATTTATTTTATTATTATTTTTTCCCCCAACAAACAAATGAGAGCATATTGACCAGTGGCACGTCCCACCGTAATAAGAGCAGACTGTGATGGGTGAAAGTCGGAATTAATTTGATTTGATATGAATAATTAATGGCCGGGAAACCGCGTAGGTAAAAAGAAAGAGCAGTTTTTGTGTATTTTTAATTCTTCTGTTTTTGTTTGTACCTCGACTTTCCTGTTTTATATTTAATATTGGAGGGGGAGAGAATCGTATGTGGTTAGTTATGCTGGCAGTTCTGTCATGTGATGTGTGTGTGTGTGTGTAACCACCACTCAGAGAGCCAGGGTCGGGAGGAGGAGGACTACGCTTGCGGAGGACTGGTGGTGGCTGGCCTTTTTTATACCCCACCCGGAAACGTTCCAGGTGCTTGATCACCTGGTCCTAATTGCATTTCCGGGTGGGGCTGAAGATTCGACCAGCTGGTCCGCAGACTCCATGCAGCTCCCCCTAGCGGCCATTCGAGCCCCCAACCAGGCTGTGGAGGACTCCATCTCCCATGGAGCCATGCGCCAGGTTTGGGGAATCATTGTCCGCCAGAGAGGCTGCCACCAAGCATCCCGGGGGAGGTATTGAAGTGTCCATGGCTGCTCCCCCGGAACAGATGCAGCAGGGGCGTCACTGCCAGGCATGGGACCCGGCTGTCCTTCACAATATAAAATCCAACGTCTGTCTGTCCATTTTTCACGAGAGAACTACTTCACGGATTTAGATCGGGTTTTTTTCTACAATTTTCTTGAACATTCCGGTTGATTTTGTGACTTCTCTCATTGCACTAAGTATCAGAGTTCACTTGCGGTACCGATTTCTAAGCGTGAAGTGAAGAGAGAAGCTGTTGGCCGAATGAATTGGTGCTCAAATTATTTGACCCGCTGTCTCGGACGTACACTTCAATAAATATCGCTTTAGAACACAACGATTCACTTCATCATCCTACAGAATTTTTAAATGTCATTAATCCTCCTGGCATGCCACCCCACAACAGGAGCAGTGATTATTGTATTGACAAACCTGAGCCCACCCAGACTTTGCATTGGCACCCGTCTCCAGGTCTGTCAGCTTCAGAACAACATCGTGGTGGCGATGATCATCACAGGATGTGGCACTGGCGAGAGGCTTTTAACGGAGATGCCCTTTCAATTCAAGAGACTGCAGTTCCCGGTGAAGCTTTGCTTTGCAACGTCAATTAACGAGACGCCGGGACAGACCCTCAAGTTGGCAGGGGGTTGATCTCAGCTCACCGTGCTTCTCGTATGGTCAGCTTTATGTCGCCTTCTCCCAGGTTAGCTCCCCAAGACACCTCTATGTCCTCGCCCCGATAGCAAAACCAAAAATATTGGATATCAAGAGGCCCTTAGATATGGAAAGCTATTAATATAAGTTTTTCTCTTTTTTTGTTATTATGTTTATTGATTTTTAAAGTTTGTCGTGTTTTTACTACTATGCAGGCCGTGGGGGACAGCTAGTGTGTGTGTATATAGATACATATATACAGTGGAACCTCGGTTTGTGAGCATAATTCGTTCCGGAAACCATCAGCTCAGTTGTGATCACATGACGCTCAGCAGACAAAGCGTATACAGTACATACTACTCGTACTGCAAGACCTCGCTCATTTATCAAGTGAAAATATATTAAAAATTTTTGCTCGTCTTGCAAAACACTCATAAACCAAGTTACTCGCAAACCGAGGTTCCACTGTGTATATATATATATATATATATATATATATATATATATATATATATATATATATATATATATCCATCCATCCATCCATTTTCCAACCCGCTGAATCCGAACACAGGGTCACGGGGGTCTGCTGGAGCCGATCCCAGCCAACACAGGGCACAAGGCAGGAAACAATCCTGGGCAGGGTGCCAACCCACCGCAGGACACACACAAACACACCCACACACCAAGCACACACTAGGGCCAATTTAGAATCGCCAATCCACCTAACCTGCATGTCTTTGGACTGTGGGAGGAAACCGGAGCGCCCGGAGGAAACCCACGCAGACACGGGGAGAACATACAAACTCCACGCAGGGAGGACCTGGGAAGCGAACCTAGGTCCCCAGATCTCCCAACTGCGAGGCAGCAGCGCTACCCACTGCGCCACCGTGCCGCCTATATATATATATATATATATATATATATATATATATATATATATATATATATATATATATATATATATATATATATATATATATATATATATATATATATATATATAATATATGTATGTATGTATATTTTACTCTTTCTTTCCCCCCTTTCTCGTACGGCACTTTGGTTTAGTTTTGGTTTGTTGTAAAGTTTGTCTTGACTTATTCTGACTTGTCTTACAGGGTATGATGTACCTGGAGGAGCGACGTCTGGTGCACCGTGACCTGGCTGCCCGTAACGTCCTGGTTAAATCGCCAAATCACATCAAGATCACCGACTTTGGTCTGGCCCGGCTCCTGGATGCAGAGGAGAAAGAGTACAACGCAGACGGAGGCAAGGTTAGTGTCCCAGCGTTTTAACAGAACTTTCCCAGTGTTCACTATTCTTGCTTCTGGTAAACTGTTCAGATTTCAGAACTATCGTGTTTCCTGCAGTGACTGTGAGGAGACATAGTCACCAGAGTGCTCTGATGTGAGTAGCGCGGTCTGATCAGCTTAGCGGACATGCAGCTGAACAGTCAGGCAGACAAAACGAAAGAAGCAAACAAAACAAAACCCACCCGTAACGACTGCTCACCAAATTAAAGTTCATTTGCAGGGAGATATTCATTGCTTTATATTTACACACAAGGTGGCCCTCAACAGGATAAGCCGAGCGAAAATCGTAAAGGAGAGCAGCCTGAGTTTATGAAAGGAAGGTCCCGCCGAGCCCACCTCCTGTGGTCTGCACCTTCAATTATTTTGTGATTTACGTTTGTAATTAATTTTGGTCATTTTGCAGAGACTTGGTTTCACTTTGACATTAAAGAGTCATTTTCTACTGATTGGTGACAAAAAATTCACATAACGTTGGGTCAGTGTTGTTATGTTTCAGTAAGAGGGGTTCAAAGTTCTTATTTCCGTCTATTTTGTTCACTGTTTATGTCAATATTCTTGATTATTTAATTTCTCTATCCCGATTTTTTTCGGGGGGTCCACATGCTCATCACCGTCAAGGTGACAGCCATCATCCCAATAAAGGCAGAGGAAAGCCCACAGTCCCTTGAGGTTCATGGAATGCACTCGTGGTGCATCCACCTTGTGACTGCACGGCTAAACAAATAGCTAAAGAAACTGAGCATGACGGTCGAATTGAAAATGCAAACAGGCCGTGACGGAATAGCCGCGGTGTCGTAACGCGCCGTACAGCCATAGGGCACAATGCTTAGCTAAACTCTGTGTGCCGCTGTTATGTCATCTAGTGATAGAGTAGTCAAAGTGACAGAAAGCTATTAACAGAGGCACTTCTCAAACACGTGGAGCCGCGGTGGTCTTCGTGTGTCTGTCTGTCTGTCTCTTCTGTCATTACATAACCAAGCTTCAGTTACCTGAATGGACCCCCGCAGTTTCAGCATCAAGTCTTTGTGTTCAGTTTCTTGTGTTCTCTCCCTGAACCCCAATAGTTTTGTTTAATGCAGGGACTGAAGGAATCAGAGGTGGGTGTTTTAGGAAGAAGCCTTTTTGCAGCACTGAATTCTGCTACCTTTCACTACAAATTTTTTTTTAATGGGTGTTCCCCATTTGAGAATTGCATCTGGCCCTGCGAAACTAAATCAAACAAGTCCCGAGATCGACATTCAGAGAATCGTCAAAATACAGAGCAGAGGAGCGAAAATTTAGAAATCCAAAAAATAAAATGAAATAAACACAAGTAGACTCACCAGTGCTGGGCCCGTTCAGAATGGGAGACCCACTGGATTAAGAGGGCGGAGGGCAGATCCTGGCGGTGATTGGCAGGTGGCCCCGCCTCTTGGGGCGTCACACCCATAAAACACATGGAATATAACAAAAGCAGCTTATATACTCGGAGAAAATCCCAAACTAGAGAATGATGCAAAAAATGAACAAAAAAAAAAAGATGTCAAGCTTGAATTTGAGCCCCCTGAGATGAGACACGACTCTCGGTAATTCTGGAATGTGATGGCTTTGGTTCGTTTCGTTTATTTTTTTGGTTTGTTTGCTTGAGTGTGATAGTTATAAGGGCGCTAGACAAAAATAAATTGAATGAAATTCTCACGACCATAAGGACATAGCAGCACTGGAAAAAGTCCAGAGAAGTGCGACGAGACTGAGTCTGGGGCTACGGAGGATGAGCTATGAGGAAAGATTAAGAGAGTGGAGTCTTCACAGTCTAAGATGAAGAGGAGTCCTGACTGAAGGGATTACAATTATGAAAGGAATGAGTCCAGCGATCAAGATGGTGACTTTAAAATGAGATCATCAAGAACACGGGGGAACAGTTGGTGGGCACATTTTACACAAACATTGAGAAGTTTTTCTTTACACAGAGAATCACAGACACTTGGAATAAACGACTAAGTATTGTGGAAGACAGGAGGACTTTAGGGATCTTCAAAACTCCACTTGATGATATTATGGAGGAGTTACAGTGCATCCAGAAAGTATTCCCAGCGCATCACTTTTTCCACATTTTGTTATGTTACAGCCTTATTCCAAAATGGATTAAATTCATTTTTTTCCTCAGAATTCTACACACAACACCCCATAATGACAACGTGAAAAAAGTTTACTTGAGGTTTTTGCAAATTTATTAAAAATAAACAAACTGAGAAATCCCATGTCCATAAGTATTCACAGCCTTTGCTCAATACTTTGTCGATGCCCCTTTGGCAGCAATTCCAGCCTCAAGTCTTGTTGAATATGATGCCACAAGCTTGGCACAGCTATCCTTGGCCAGTTTCGCCCATTGCTCTTTGCAGCACCTCTCAAGCTCCATCAGGTTGGATAGGAAGCGTCGGTGCACAGCCATTTTAAGATCTCTCCAGAGATGTTCAATCGGATTCAAGTCTGGGCTCTGGCTGGGCCACTCAAGGACATTCACAGAGTTGTCCTGAAGCAACTCCTTTGATATCTTGGCTGTGTGCTTAGGGTTGTTGTCCTGCTGAAAGATGAACCCTCGCCCCAGTCTGAGGTCAAGAGCGCTCTGGAGCAGGTTTTCATCCAGGATGTCTCTGTACATTGCTGCAGTCATCTTTCCCTTTATCCTGACTAGTCTCCCAGTTCCCCACAGCATGATGCTGCCACCACCATGCTTCACTGTAGGGATGGTATTAGCCTGGTGATGAGCGTGCCTGGTTTCCTCCAAATGTGACGTCTGGCATTCACACCAAAGAGTTCAATCTTCATCTCATCAGACCAGAGAATTTTCTTTCTCATGGTCTGAGAGTCCTTCAGGTGCCTTTTGTCAAACTCCAGGCGGGCTGCCATGTGCCTTTTACTAAGGAGTGGCTTCCGTCTGGCCACTCTACCATACAGGCCTGATTGGTGGATTGCTGCAGAGATGGTTGTCATTCTGGAAGGTTCTCCTCTCTCCACAGAGGACATCTGGAGCTCTGACAGAGTGACCATCAGGTTCTTGGTCACCTACCTGACTAAGGCCCTTCTCCCCCGATCGCTCAGTTTAGATGGCCGGCCAGCTCTAGGAAGAGTCCTGGTGGCTTTGAACTTCTTCCACTTACAGATGATGGAGGCCACTGTGCTCATTGAGACCTTCAAAGCAGCAGACATTTTACTGTAACCTTCTCCAGATTTGTGCCTCGAGACAATCCTGTCTCGGAGGTCTACAGACAATTCCTTTGACTTCATGCTTGGTTTGTGCTCTGACATGAACTGTAAACTGTGAGACCTTCTATAGACAGGTGTGTGCCTTTCCAAATCATGTCCAGTCAACTGAATTTACCACAGGTGGACTCCAATGAAGCTGCAGAAACATCTCAAGGATGATCAGGGGAAACAGGATGCACCTGAGCTCAATTTTGAGCTTCATGGCAAAGGCTGTGAATACTTATGTACATGTGCTTTCTCAATTTTTTTATTTTTAATAAATTTACAAAAATCTCAAGTAAACTTTTTTCACATTGTCATTATGGGGTGTTGTGTGTAGAATTCTGAGGAAAAAAATGAATTTAATCCATTTTGGAATAAGGCTGTAACATAACAAAATGTGGAACAAGTGATGATGCGCTGTGAATACTTTCCAGATGCACTGTAAGTGGACGGCCTGGTGAGCTCTGTCTCGTCCTCATCGTTCTGATGTTCTAATAAAGGCTGAGAGATTCATTTTCTATTCAAAGCTGAGAGTTTTATTCCTGAAGCCTGAAAGTCATCCCAGTACTTTCTTCAGAACACGCGAGCTGTGCACGTGGGCAGAAATCCTCCGTCCGCCTTTGCCTCTTGCGCACCTGCTAAAGGCCCAACTCTCAGTTAATTAGCGTTGCCACTCATACAAAAAAATGTGTTGGAGCGCAAAAAAAAAAAAGAAAATTAATTTCAAAGTTTATTAAAGCACTGAAGAGGCATATATTATGGGTTACCTTGGGGAACCACGCTAATACTCGATAAACGCAAAAAAACACTCACTTGGTGAGAGAAATGTCAGAAGAATATCTGCGTTTGTCACACGATACGCTTCAAACCAGACAATCGGTTACATTTGCAACAAAAAAAAAAACTCTTGTTTTGTTTTTGTTTGTTTTGTTTAATTTGCTCTTTGGGGGCCGCAGTACTGCTTTGTAAACAAGATCTCCCAAATTCTAATGGAGGACGGTTGACGCTGCGCACTTCCACACAGATGGCGTGACTCATCCTGCTGCCGTGGGACGAGAAATCAGAACTGCTGACTTCAGTGTCTGTGGAAATTGGACTGGCACGGCAGAAATATAAAAAAACATACTGATACACACACACACACACTGGCTCAAATACCCAGCATTGCCCGGGAGGAAAATAAAGTGCTTTTTTTTAATTGTTTGAGAAAAATATAATTAAAAAAACACAACTTTAAAAATAAAAATAAATTAACGAACAATGAAGACTCTCTAATGTGCTTGTCTTGTGGTCTTGTATGTGGACACTCGGCACCGGCCAACTCGATTTAACTTGAAAAGCAACAGGCGGGCGCGGCGGGCTTAAAGATAAAGAGTGCTGCCAGTCAGTGCCTCCAGTTCACCCTCTGCTGGTCATTCCGAGTGTCAAATGTGAGTGTGAAAGCAGATTTCAATTAAAAAACATGTAAGCTATTAAAAAAAAATAAGAAAGAGGAGCCACAGGATCAGAAAATGAAGGACAACAAAGAACAGAAAGACAAAGAAAGACAAAGATCTGCAGCCACAAAACAAGGCCAGCAACCAAATCCAAAATGAGATCCAAAAATAGACAATCAAAAAATATAAAGTCCTGACTGCAACTGCCAGACTCGGCCCACTGCACACACTCTCTGAACTCTCTAAATACCAGGCTGCTATCAATGGACTTTCTTTGTGTTTTGTTTTTCTGGTCTTTCCTTCAACTATAAATTAGGTTTGGTGTCATTTTGGGGGTTTAAGTCTCAGGGACTTCAATTTGGTGGGAATTTTCTTGATTGGATCCTTCACTTAGAAGTTCACTTTTATTTTTTTTGTGGATTCCGTCATCGTGGCACAAGTCTAGGGGTGTGGCCTGTGGGGTCACCAATCGGTGAAGACTTAAAAGGTCACCTCGACCGGCTTTGTGCGTCTCAGTTTGGACTGCGCTTGGGGTTTGAGTCAGGCTGTGCCTTGTGATTGTGATTCATGTCCTTAAAACTTGGGCGTCAGGCCTATTAAACTTCATACAGTATATTATGAAAGGAAAATGGCTTATTAATGTTTGCTTCAGTGACTCATCTTACTATTAAACTCATTTGGTTCATGTTTCACTTATTTTGTTGTTAATTGAGCTGAAATTGATTACAATTTGTGGGGTCCAGGAATACTAAAAATGTTTTCCATTTAAATTAATGGCAATTACAGTATATGTTTACAAAGTTTCACCTCAGGAACGCAAAGCAGAGGGAGCCTGTAATTGTCCATTTTATTTCAGATGCCGATTAAATGGATGGCACTGGAATGCATTCACTACCGGAAATTCACACACCAAAGTGACGTCTGGAGTTATGGTAAGTGACGGCCAGGGTTTATTATTTTATTGTTTTAAAACATTTTTCATTGTACTTGGATTGCCAGACAGGTGTGGTGTTGACTCGTGGATAGATAGATAGATAGATAGATAGATAGATAGATAGATAGATAGATAGATAGATAGATAGATAGATAGATAGATAGATAGATAGATAGATAGATAGATGTGAAAGGCACTATATAATAGATAGATAGATAGATGTGAAAGGCACTATATAATAGATATTATATATTATATATACTATATTATATATATAATATTATATATACTATATAATAGATAGATAGATGTGAAAGGCACTATATAATAGATAGATAGATAGATAGATAGATAGATAGATAGATAGATAGATAGATAGATAGATAGATAGATAGATAGATGTGAAAGGCACTATATAATAGATAGATAGATAGATGTGAAAGGCACTATATAATAGATATTATATATTATATATACTATATTATATATATAATATTATATATACTATATAATAGATAGATAGATGTGAAAGGCACTATATAATAGATAGATAGATAGATAGATAGATGTGAAAGGCACTATATAATAGATAGATAGATGTGAAAGGCACTATATAATAGATATTATATATTATATATACTATATTATATATATAATATTATATATACTATATAATAGATAGATAGATGTGAAAGGCACTATATGATAGATAGATAGATAGATAGATAGATAGATAGATAGATAGATAGATAGATAGATAGATAGATAGATAGATAGATAGATAGATAGATAGATAGGCACTATATAATAGATAGATAGATAGGCACTATATAATAGATAGATAGATAGAAAGGCACTATATAATAGATAGATAGAAAGGCACTATATAATAGATATATAGATAGATAGATAGAAAGGCACTATATTATAGATAGATAGATAGATAGATAGATAGATAGATAGATAGATAGATAGATAGATAGAAAGGCACTATATAATAGATAGATAGATAGAAAGGCACTATAAAATAGATAGATAGATAGATAGATAGATAGATAGATAGATAGATAGATAGATAGATAGATAGATAGATAGATAGATAGATAGATAGATAGATAGATGGATGTGAAAGGCACTACATAATAGATAGATAGAAAGGCACGATATAATAGATAGATAGATGGATAGATAGATAGATGTGAAAGGCACTATATGATAGATAGATATTTTTAGCGTAGTTGGCAGGATTACATAGACTAGATGGTATCCCCCACGTATTTGGTGCTGCTCTTAAACTCAGGCCTGATTATGATCACAAGTTGCCCGATGTGAGTCAGGGTTGTTCGTGTGTGCGATTGTGCCCTGTGGGTGCCATCTAGGGCTGAATTCTGCCTCCAGTGTCCATTGATCTTCATTTGGACTAAGTGGCTTAGCGGTGGGTGGGTGACAGAGTGAATGTGTTAAATGTCTACTCTGAGCCCACGCTACACGAGAGAGAAGTGAGCTGAAAGTTGGACTGAGTTGCGGCGCCTGCACATTTTCAAGTTTCCATGATGAGCCGCCGTTCTTCTTTTTTTGCTGGACCTGCTTCTTTCTCCACTTGTGGAGTTTTGGTTTGATCCTCACCAGTCCCGTCTTCTCTTCTCTTGCAGGTGTTACTATCTGGGAGCTCATGACATTTGGTGGCAAACCCTACGATGGCATTCCGACGCGGGAAATCCCAGATCTGCTGGAGAAAGGAGAACGGCTTCCGCAGCCGCCGATTTGCACCATTGACGTCTACATGGTCATGGTTAAATGTAAGTTGCTCCGTTGTATCGGCGGCCGCTCCCTTTTCTTTCGTCTGATGGTTTTCTGTTACTAAACTGCCGCGTGTGTGAGGCCAATTAAATAGTAAAGTTCACCTTGTGCTTGACCTTGTTCAAGAAAACGCTAATCTTCATTTGCTGCAGTTTAGCTCCAGAGACATGAGAAGGTGACCTGCAGTGGTCTTTATTGAATTTTTAGTATGTTTTATTGTAGTTACCAAAATATGAAACCATTTATCAATTAGAAATTATAGGGAAATAAAATATGGGTACAGTCGACTGTGATTATGTCCTCCGTGGGAGAGATCCTATCCAAAGCTGGCATATTCTTCTAAATTAATAAAATTTTCTGAGAAGTCAAATTGCCAATTCAATGCACCAAGTGGCATTAAACGAGGGCTCACGTCTCTGTTACGGGCCAGCTGGACACGAAGGCAGCAACGCTCCGGTGGCTCCGAGCAGATCGACATGCCCGGGACTCCTCCACTTTCTGCCCACTTCACTGTGCTGTAGATTTCATTTTAAATGGATACGTTTGCCAGTGTTGCCCATCACGTGACACTCAGTAACTCGTAACAATAAGTGATAACAGGGCTCTGAAAAGCTATGCACATTTATTAAAAATGAGAAACTGAACTTGCCAATTCCTTAAAGTATTCCGACCCTTCATTCAGTACTCCACAGAAGCGCCTTTGACAGCAAGTCCAGCTTTGAATCTTCTTGGGTCCACAAGCTTTGCACTCCTGGATTTGGGCAGTTCTCTCCATTTTTCCTGGCAGATCCTGTAAAGTTCTGTTAGGTTGAAAGGGAATCGTCTGATGGCTGCCATGTTCAAGTCTCTCCACAGATTGGCTGAGCCACTCAGGGACACTCAGTGAATTGTCCCAAAGCCCCTCCTGTGTTGTTTTGGCTTTGTGCTGTGGGTCACCCCAGTCTGAGGTGTCACCTCTCTGCATTCATCCTGACCAGTCTCTGCCGCTGAGTGGTGCCCCCATAGCGTGAAGGTGCCACCACCATGTTTCACCGTACGGATGGTCTCAGGCAGCTGGTGGTCCTCACCACAAACACAGCACTTGGAGTTCTGCTGGAACAGTTCAGTTTTTTGTCACATCAGACCAGAGGATCTTTCACCTTGTGATCGCAGGACCCAAAAGGGTTGCCTTATGCCTTTCGCTCAAGACTGGCCTCTGTCAATGATGAAGATGAAGATCTGGGGTACCCTTGGGCAATCCCCGTATGGTTGAACCAAAATAACAAACGCGAGGTTAACGGGAGATTTGAGAAACGTCCTTACAGACGCGAGTCTGCAGTTAAGGCTGAAGGCAGGATGGGAGTGGAGTCGGTTAGGAGGTGTGGGGACAGAAGGGGCTCAGGGGACACCAAGTGATGTCATTCAACTTTCCATTGCGGATCGTCAGGAGGAAGGAGAGGAGTGGTGAGGAGCAGTGAGGCGATGCATTACACAACACTCCACCAAGCCCTGAAGTGTGTGAGACCCCACTCCTGATGGACGGAGTGCTGCTGCGATGGTCTGTCCTTCCTCTCCCATCTCAGCACAGAACATAATAAGACAGACAGACAGACAGACAGACAGACAGATAGATAGATAGATAGATAGATAGATAGATAGATAGATAGATAGATAGATAGATAGATAGATAGATAATGAAAGGCACTATATGATAGATAGATAGATAGATAGATAGATAGATAGATAGATAGATAGATAGATAGATAGATAGATAGATAGATAGATAGATAGATAGATAGATAATGAAAGGCACTATATGATAGATAGATAGATAGATAGATAGATAGATAGATAGATAGATAGATAGATAGATAGATAGATAGATAGATAGATAGATAGATAGATAGATAGATAGATAGATAGAAGTGCCCATTCTGCCCATGTCTGAGTGCCCATTCACATCCCTTTCCCAGTTACTCAGTTTGTCTTTTTGTAAGTCCTGGTGGTCTCGAACTTCTTCCATTAACCCATTCACTACATTGGGTTTTAGCGTGATTGAGGCGTCGTCCTGAATCGAAATGCAGTACGTCAGCTTTGCTGTTCGTTATGACACAGGATCGTGAATTAAAGTGTAATACACCTTTCGTATTGCGTTTTAGCCGACACGAAATAAGAACCGGTCGATCGGTGGGTGCATTTTTAACTGTGAAACGATAAAAGGAAATCGCGCCACACGCATATTGATTACATTTCTCCATTGCTAACACCTTGGATTGCTCTTCATTTTGGCACAAATAATCTTCCATAATTAATTATTGATCAACAGATAATCCCACAACCCTAAAACAGCATCAAGCAAGTGACGGACTTCATTCTGCCCCTTTAAAGTTTTCTTTTCCTAAACTCAGAACTGCCCGAGTTACCATTTCATCCCTTCGACGGTCACATTCCAGCAGTGCACTTAAAGATTGATTTCATTAAAGCTGCGCTTCTATTTACTGACACGGCCCTCGAGGAACTCTGTGGAGTTCCGGCTCGTCGTCTTCATTGAAGCAGAGTGGTGAATGCGGTTAATGGGAATATGGCTGTAATCCCCAGTAATTTCAGCTCTTCGGTCTATGGATGCAATCATAACGTGAGTGCTGATGATACACCCATCAACGCGAGGCCATGGGATTGCATTTCATTTTAAGACAGCTGCCATCTTCAGCGACGCCTTCAGAGGATGCGGATTCCTGGGAATTTGCACTGTTAATGCAGCTCCCTGGAATCGCATTATCAGAACGCTGTAATCATCTGCAATCCCAGTCCTGCTGAATACGGTTTACGATCCCCAGTTCATTTTATTACAGCTGTGACGCCTTCCAAACTGCATTGCATTTTAATGCACTTGTGATAAGCTGCTGCTGATGGGACAGAAATTCGTGGGAATGTCACTGCACCGTGTGCTCATGGCCCCTCTCGTCTCGTGGAAGTCTCACTGATTTTAACACAGTTGTTATAGATGCCCCTGGAGGCCATGTTACTACGCCTCTCATTGCCCCAGGGAGCGCCACTGCATTTTAACACACCAAGAATTCCAGTCCAGTTTTAATACAACTGTATCCCTGCAGAATTCCAGGTCATTGTAATGTGTGGGTCATCCTTTAGAATTCCAGTTTATTTTAGTTTGGATATAATCAGAACAAGGAATTCCATTTCATTTTAATACAGCAATAATCTCATGGAAGTCCAGGTCATTGTAATACAACTGCCGTCCTGTTCATTTTAATTCTGATAGAATCCCAAGAAACTCCGCATCATCTTAATGTACAGGAGCCGCAATCCCATCTAATTCAAATGAGAGTGAATGAGACTGCAGACCCAAAGCGTTCCAATTTATTTTAATATACAGTACTCTTATCGCGGCGGCATGGTGGCGCAGTGGGTAGCGCTGCTGCCTCGCAGTTAGGAGACCTGGGGACCTGGGTTCACTTCCCGGGTCCTCCCTGCGTGGAGTTTGCATGTTCTCCCCGTGTCTGAGTGGGTTTCCTCCCACAGTCCAAAGACATGCAGGTTAGGTGGATTGGCGATTCTAAATTGGCCCTAGTGTGTGCTTGGTGTGTTTGTGTGTGTCCTGCAGTGGGTTGGCACCCTGCCCAGGATTGGTTCCTGCCTTGTGCCCTGTGTTGGCTGGCATTGGCTCCGGCAGACCCCCGTGACCCTTTGTTTGGATTCAGCATGTTGGACAATGGATGGATGGATGGATACTCTTATCGCATGGAATTGCGGTTCATTGTAATGTACTGGCAGACCCCCATGACCCCTGTAGTTAGGATATAGCGGGTTGGATAATAAATGGATGGATGGAATGTACTGGACATTCTTTAGATTTCCATTTTTTTTTTTGTTTTTTTAATTCTGATATGATCAACTAGGAATTCCATTTCATTTTAATACAACTGTAATCCTGTGGAATTCCAGTTCATTGTAGTTCATGTGGGGTTCCGAGGAACTTCACGTCATTTTAATTCAGCTGTGGCACCGTAGCGTTTCAGTTCATTTTAATACATCTGGAATCCCATGGAATATGAGTTTATATTAATACAACTGTAATCCTGTGGGTCACCCTTTAGAATTCCGGTTTGTTTTAATTTGGATAAAATCAAAAAGGAATTCCATTTTATTTTTAACACTCATGGAATTCCAGGTCATTACAATACAATTGCAGTTCATTTTAGTTCAGGTGGAATTCCCAGGAATTCTGTTTCCTTTCAAGACAGCTGTAACACCATGGAATTCCAGGTCATTGTAATGATAATGTAATGTTATCCAGTAGAATTCCGATTGATTATATAGATTATTATTATTAGATATATAGATTATATTTCAGAGGTGATGCCATTTTAATGTGAAAGCACAGTAGCCGTGTCTTTCTGAGGAGTTTGAACGTGGCCGTATTCCCAGGGCATTCCCATTCATTTCCTTGCACATTTATTTGTGTGCGGGTTCACCTCAGCCCTGTCACGTTGGCCAGCGTGGCTGTCAGATAACCAGACTCAATGGTCTCTTCTTGTTTGTCTAAATTCTTAAAGATCTGAACGTCTTTGAGATTCTTTTTCATTTTGATTCATTTGAATGCGGACAAACTCCTCGGCAATTCCTGAATCTACTGCAGCTCTGCTGGCATAGCAGACATTTTATTTTTCGTATTTTGGGCTTTGGACGTGTGAAGATTCTATTTGTAACATTTACTTTACATTTGGAATTGAGATTTCATTGCCGTCTTGTTTTCGTTTTTCTTTTTTTGTACAACGGAGTCGTCACGTGAATGCGATCGTCACAATGCTGACGTCACCGAAGTGATGATGCATAATTGCCGGCAATCATACGGTGCGTTGCCCCTCAGTGGCACTCCTGCCGATAGTTGCGTCCTCCTCAAGTAGGCCCATAGCGGTGGCTTTGTGTCGTTTGGTTACGACGTCACACTGACTTTGACCTTCGAGTTCGTCTCGTCTTTCTGGTTTCGGTTGCCTATTCTTCCTTCCATTCCCGTTTTCTCCAAGTCTTTTGTTTTCGTTCATCGTCTCCTGGTATTGTCACACACACAATAAACCTCGGGCACACAACGTGTCCTTAACGTCTGCCATGTCAGCTAACCTGCACATTGTTACAATTACGTGGAATTTGAGTTCCTATAAATGCAGGACAATCTGTTGGAATTCCGTTTAGCCTTGGACACAGTTGTGCTTCTTGCTCAGCTGAATACGCCACGGGGGGCTATCTATTGTGATTTCCACAAACTTGAATAAGTCCAGACCCCATGGATTTGTGGTCCCAATGGACACCGAGGTGATCCCATGTAATTCCAGTCCCTCTTGCATTTCCAGTTCACCTGCAGACAAACTGCCGCTGTGCTTCACCTGTGTGAATTATGGCTGTAGCCCCCTGTAACGTTTGTTCATTTACACACAACAGCATTCACGTGGAATTTCATTCCTCTGAGCGCGGATATGTTGTGAGCCGGACTTGGATAAGCAGGTTAGAGAACGGAGGGTTGTGTTCCTCTTTGGTGGAAATCCTCTGGAATTACGGTTCATCTAAATGGTGAGGTGGTCCCCTGCGGCTCCCACTTGTCGTAATATCGTCTGAATCCCCCCGGATTTCCACTTTATGTCCGTGCGCCTCTGATCCCCTTGTGTTGTATGTCAGTCTGTAAGCAGCAAATTCCTTAAACCCTTCAGCGTTTCATATGTACTGCAGGCCCTTCATCTTCACAGAGCTTGGATGGAAGATGACGAGGTCCATTCCTGGTATTGTGGGAGGTGCAGAGGTCTTATGGGTCTCCTGCAGGCACATAACGTCAGCATTGAGTGATTCAAGGAGTTGCACATTGTTGGCAGACATGCCTTCAGCGTTGAAGGTAACAACTCTTATCTTGGACATCTTTGGGGTTGAGGGTTTATCCTTTTACCACCCCTGGATGAGTGCAGTGGACTGTGTCTGGTAGGGCAGATTAACGGGGGCGCCAAGAGAAGGTTTGCTACATGTCCCCTTGTGGAAGCCCTTAATCCAAAGCAGTCCACAAAACATAGGCTCGAGAGATGGCGAGATACTGACCAAAGCCCTCCCAATGAAGCTCTTCCTCCACCCCAGGAGCATCTACCCAGTGGAACATCCCTCTCTAGGAAAGACTGGATCGCGCTTAACATCAAAGGTGGGCAAAACAAGGGGCAACCTATTTAGATGGAGCTTCACACCAAGCACTGAATGTCCCTGTGGTGAGCCCACCCAAGCAATGGACCTCATTCTCCATGAATGTACCGATGAAGATCTTAAGGATGCTAATGATGCCACTCTTACCTGGATACAGCAGTGGCGTGACAAGATATGATGAGGATCTTCCCAGAGCTACGACCCGTGATCCTCCCGGCTGATTCACGTATAGTCACGGCGGCCGGACTTTGTACTCAAGTGAAGGTCCACGTGCCGCCATTGGGCACTAAAGCCGCCGGGTAGAATAACAGGATCAGATGAGCGCTGTGGACGACGAAGAGGCCCCATTGAAATTCTAGGCACACTCATCACAACCTCAGCGATCAAAGACGAGACATTCTCTTCCTTATTAATTCCGCTGGCCACAATAAACCAATAAACATCTCGACTCCTGCGACTTTTCTATGAACACGTTTACAAAAACGGAGCAAAAATAGAATTTGGAAATGATCCGTTTCATTTTTTTGATGGAAAAAGTTGATTAGGTTCTGTATTTTTATTCATAATTAATACATTATGCTGTCTGCACCAAAAATCTTTTTTATCTGTACAGGGAGTTGTAAATGTGGTTTGATGTAATTGCGTTTGTCGCAGTTCTAAATCGGGTCGATAAAAGACGGAAATCCGAGGTGAAATAATTACTGAGGACGCTCGAGTTTGAGGAATTGTCAGTTTCATATTCAAAAACAAACATCATGGCGCGTTAGTGGGCTGTGAATCCTAAGGTTTCTGGCTCAGTTCCTGCTGTGCACAAACTCGGAGGTGTGCAGGTGGGTGAGCCTGTGGTGGAGAGTGGGCTGTCTGTCAGGAAGACCACCGTGTGTGAGACTCGAGGACTGTGAGCACCACGAGGAACAGGCCGGTCTGCTGTACACCTCTGACTAGAAATAGAACAGCAGGTTATGGCACTTGGAGAACTTCTCAGATGATTCTGCAATTACGGGGTCTACTGATAAGGGGGATGAGACAGACAAGGGAAGTCAGGTGGGGAACATAGACAACTAACTGTCTGCAACTTCACATCAGCAAAACCGCTGGAAGTGATTACTGACCTTCACCACACCAATGAGCCCATAAGTCCAGTCAGGAGTCAGGGTGGTCCACTCCTCCAGTTACTTGGGTGTCCACGTCAATGACAGGCTGGACTGGTCTCATAACACAGAGGAACTAGAGAAGAAATGGCAGGACAGACTCCTTGTTTCTTAGGAGACTACGCGTGTTTCATGGTGGGTGGTAGCCACATCTTCTACAACTGTGTGGTGGGCTGGTCACGAAATTAAAAATGCAGGCTCGGTTATGGGACACCCTCTGGAGGTAGCAGAGGAGGAGAGAATGAAGACAAACTGAGTGCCATTATGAGCAAAGCTGCACATCCTCTCTGTGACACAGCAACACTGAGGACTTTCAGACAACGAATTGTTCAGCAGAAGTGCATCAAGGAAAACTGCGGGGGGCTCCTTATACACCAAAGGAAATGCACCAGTATAGCGCCTCACTGGGACTGGAACTGGGACTGACAAGGCAGAAGCTGGCCTTTTAATTCTCTTCCCTTTTGGTCTTTCTGGTGTGTGTTCAGACCATAGTGTGTGTGTACGTCTGTAAATCAGTCTATCTATCCTATCTATCATATAGCGCCTTTCATATCTATCTATCATATAGCGCCTTTCATATCTATCTATCTAGTATATAGTGACTTTCATTATCTCTATCTATCTATCTATTATATAGTGACTTTCATTATCTCTATCTATCTATCATATAGCATCTTTCATATCTATCTATTATATAGTGACTTTCATTATCTCTATCTATCTATCTATCATATAGCACCTTTCATATCTATCTATTATATAGTGACTTTCATTATCTCTATCTATCTATCTATCATATAGCACCTTTCATATCTATCTATCTATCTATTATATAGTGACTTTCATTATCTCTATCTATCTATCATATAGCACCTTTCATATCTATCTATTATATAGTGACTTTCATTATCTCTATCTATCTATCTATCTATCTATCATATAGCATCTTTCATATCTATCTATTATATAGTGACTTTCATTATCTCTATCTATCATATAGCACCTTTCATATCTATCTGTCTATCTATTATATAGTGACTTTCATTATCTCTATCTATCTATCATATAGCATCTTTCATATCTATCTATTATATAGTGACTTTCATTATCTCTATCTATCTATCTATCATATAGCACCTTTCATATCTATCTATTATATAGTGACTTTCATTATCTCTATCTATCTATCTATCATATAGCACCTTTCATATCTATCTATCTATCTATTATATAGTGACTTTCATTATCTCTATCTATCTATCTATCATATAGCACCTTTCATATCTATCTATCTATTATATAGTGACTTTCATTATCTCTATCTATCTATCTATCATATAGCACCTTTCATATCTATCTATCTATTATATAGTGACTTTCATTATCTCTATCTATCATATAGCACCTTTCATATCTATCTATCTATCTATTATATAGTGACTTTCATTATCTCTATCTATCTATCTATCATATAGCATCTTTCATATCTATCTATTATATAGTGACTTTCATTATCTCTATCTATCTATCTATCATATAGCACCTTTCATATCTATCTATCTATCTATTATATAGTGACTTTCATTATCTCTATCTATCTATCATATAGCATCTTTCATATCTATCTATTATATAGTGACTTTCATTATCTCTATCTATCTATCTATCATATAGCACCTTTCATATCTATCTATCTATTATATAGTGACTTTCATTATCTCTATCTCGATCTATCATATAGCGCCTTTCATATCTATCTATCTTGACTTACGTGTTTATCACACATTACATTAAAAACACATGAAAATCACAATAACTGAAACTGCAATTGTGAAGAAAATGAATGTTTATTTAACTTGTAAGATGAGGAGCAGGGCAGTTTCTTCTCACACCCCCAGACTGATGGGTGCACCGCGTATTTCGGCTTTGTGTTATTTTTTTTTTTATAGACTGCACAGTTTTAACATACCGCTGGTGCCACTGTGTGCTGGTGACAGTCACTTGATATCTTGTTACACTTGCAGGCTGGATGATCGATGCCGACAGCAGACCGAAGTTCAAAGAACTGGCAGCTGAATTTTGCAGGATGGCCCGTGATCCGCAGCGCTACCTGGTCATACAGGTGAGGTCTCTTCTCTTCTGCTCTGTCAGAGTTGCTCTGAAATTCCATCTCACAATCGCGTGCCTATTTGTTTCATATGAAAACATTTAAGTCAACCCTTTACTTGTCATCCATTAACGAGTAATTGTCGAAACAGTATTTTTAGATGCCATCCTCTGTATGAGGCCCTTTGCTCCTTAATTTGAAAGTTCACTTCAAAGTGTTGGTGGCTTCTTGCTTTTGATCATCTTCTCGTTTGTCTCACCTTTTGTGTTTCCTGCGCTAATCTGTGCTGAGAGTCTGCCCATCATGGTGGACTGAGGTAACGCTACAATCCTTGACACACTGAAGTGGAATTAAGAGACGCTTTTTGGATGAACGTGTTTATGTGGCAGCAGTTTAACTGCTGTAAGGTTCTGAGTGTGATGGCAGCCCCATGCAAGACGTGACGTGACGAAGGTCAGCCTGGGAGTAAAACCAAACCAAGCCCGGCCTGTTTCACAGCTGGAATCACGAATGGACCGACGATGTGCTTATCTGTAGTTCAGATCACATTCTGCACACTTGACTGTCTTGTAGATTTACTTTTAAATGGCTACCTCTGCCATTCTTGCCCATCAGTCAGTAACCCATAATGACAAAGTGACGACGTATTTACTAAAAACCAAAAACTGAGATCTCTCATTCATAGAAATATTCTGACCGTCAAGATTCAGTTGCCCACCATGGCCTGGTCATTCTGGCCTCCTAATCATCCCCCCATCTCTCTCGGTCACTGCTTCACCACCTGTGGTGGGTGGACTGGTGCAAAAAATGGCAGCTGTGACATCAACCAGGTGGGTGCCACACATTGGTGGTGTTGAAGTGACCTCCACACTCACTATGAAAAGTGTTATATTAATGTAAACACTTCTTATTATTATTATTACTGCTCTGGAGGTTGTGGCCGGGTGCAGGAAGGACAGGTTTGTGGAAAAGATGAATAGTTGGGACACCAACCGGGTCGTCCCGTTGAGTTAAAGGATGTCCAACATAAACCACGTCTCTTAGCGTCTTTATAAGCAGCCGTCCCGTGTGAATAACAACAGAAGTACTCAGCTCTTTGCTGTGGAATTAAGAGTTGATTCCTGGAGGTCCGTCCAGCGGGTCACTCTGCTTGAAGAAGATGCCTCCTCCTCCTCCTCCTCCCGGGCAGCCAGGCCTCTTATGGTGCACTAAACCAGATAGGGGCGGTAGGGGCGGAGCTAAGTGTCCTCACTGGGCGGAGAGAGAAGGTAAAGACTGTGTCAGCAACAGCGCCCCCTCTCACCCCGGTGGGGTTATCACACGCCTCGAAACTCACTGGCACACGTGTGTATGTGACAAGGTACAAAAAATATCAGCCACCAGTGACATTTCAGAAGTGGCCTTTTAAACACCCTGGATAGCCGTGGAAAGAGTGAAGGAGGGCACTTCAAGGCGTTATGGTAGACTCATGAGAGCAACAAGAAGGGGCTTTTATTATTGACATTTTAAAAAAACATTTCTATAAAGTGTAATTGTAACAGTTGTACCTCTGCTATAAAGGTGTCAAATCTGAGACTTTAGCCATCAACTCTGAAAGAGAACTTTGGTGGGAAAAGACGCTGCTTTGAATGAAGGGGCGCAGTCAACGCTGATTCGAAAGACTTGTGCCGCTTCAAAAATGATTTTGTGATAGGAATTGAAACATTTGTTTTATTGTGCATAATGCTGTCCACCAGTGACATTTTTATCCCATTTTAATTTAGCATATTTGGAGTGAATTTTGAGAAAGGCCGCCTCGTATCATCTCCTGTGTAGTTGTTGCAGTTGGGGGTCGGTTTGTTCGTTTTGGGGGAGTTTTCTCTGCTGCTTTGTTGTTTGCGGCTCCTGACATCCGGGAATATTAATACGGGGGGCTTTCATGTTAATTACGTGACTGGCATTAATATGCAGGTTCTGTGAAGTAGGATGCTATGCGACAACACCACATTACAGTCATTACATCACATTCATTAATTCAAATACAAAAATTAAATTATTATTAATTAATTACAGTATTTACATTATCATATCACAGTCATTACATTAAAGCCATTACATCACATTCATTAATTCAAATACAAAAATTAAATTATTATTAATTAATTACAGTATTTACATTATCATATCACAGTCATTACATTAAAGCCATTACATCACATTCATTAATTCAAATACAAAAATTAAATTATTATTAATTAATTACAGTATTTACATTATCACATCACAGTCATTACATTAAAGCCATTACATCACATTCATTAATTCAAATACAAAAATTAAATTAATTTATTAATGTAAAGACTAATTAATTAATAATAAATTAATTTAATTTTTGTATTTGAATTAATGAATGTGATGTAATGGTTTTAATGTAATGACTGAAATGTGATAATGTAAAGACTAATTAATTAATAATTTAATAAATTAATTTAATTTTTGTATTTGAATTAATGAATGTGATGTAATGGCTTTAATGTGATAATGTAAAGACTAATTAATTAATAATTTAATAAATTAATTTTTGTATTTGAATTAATGAATGTGATGTAATGGTTTTAATGTAATGACTAATGTGATAATGTAAAGACTAATTAATTAATAATTTAATAAATTAATTTTTGTATTTGAATTAATGAATGTGATGTAATGGCTTTAATGTAATGACTGTAATGTGATAATGTCATTACGTTTAGCCATTACATCACATTCATTAATTCAAATACAAAAATTAATTATTATTAATTCATTAATTACCGTCTTTTCATTATCATATCACAGTCATTACATTACAGAGCCATATGGGACACTGGGGTGTGTCTCTTTACGGTGGGCCGACGCTCCAGAGACCCTCCAGGGATTGGGTCCCGCTGCCTACGAGTCGAAGCCCCCACTGTTATACAGTAAATGTTTTATATGTTTAGAACGTACAGAACAGGTCTGCCATCGAGATGGCTTTGGGGCGCTGAGATACACGTACCGCGTGCAGGATGATGTAATCATGTGGGACCCCAGACATACCGCATACGCAGTCAGACATTGTCGGCTGTGATTTTATCATCGTTGATTGTTAGGTGCGTCACGTCGCCATGTCGTTTGTGACTTTGTTGCCGTGTTACACTTCACTGTTGCTAAGGCCTTCCTCTCAGAAGGGCACTTTGAGCCCCGTCATGGATGCTTCACATTATAACTCTTCCTTGCATTGGTTGCAGCGTCCGAGATTGAGGATCCAGCAGTCAGACACCTTCAGCCTGAGCACTAGGGGATTGAGCAGCTTTTGAGTTCTGATTGCCTGCAGTTCTCATTTTGACTTCACTTACACTGTTGAGTTCCAGTTTTTGGTGGCCTTCTACCTTCTGAATCTTGTAGGATGTGAAGTCCCGACGTTTGTGGTAGCCGACTGCCGTAGTCCTAATTTTGGTGGCAGTACACCTTCTACCTTGCAGCTTCTGGGAAGTCGAATTTTGGCCACAGTCTTGCACTTCAGTTATTTGGTTTTAAGATTCGACCCTCGAACTTCAGTGTGTGCACTCGTGGGGCTGAAGGTCGTCTGGGCTTTGACTGGCAAATCTCCGTCTGATGCCGTTACCAGTTTCAAGCTACTGTAGTTGTGGTGACAACGCGCCTTTTGATTTCTGACTAGCGGCTGTTCGTGTCTCGACTTTATTGTGTCCTGCCTGAGCAAAGAGGACTGAGAAATGACCGACCAGTAATGTAAACGGTCAAAACCAGGAGATGAAAAGACACCGGCACCCAAGTGAAGACACACGTCGAACATCATTTTTCAATATACTTTGGTTTAGGAATACAAAACAGACGGGTGGCACAGTGGGTAGCGCTGCTGCCTCACAGTAAGGATAATTTTTAATTAATAATAATTTTTTTGCATTTATGTAGTGCTTTTCTCACTACTCAAAGCGCTTAGCAATTGCAGGTTAAGGGCCTCGCTCAAGGGCCCAACAGAGCAGAGTCCATATTGGCATTTACGGGATTCGAACCGGCAACCTTCCGATTGCCAGTGCAGATCCCTAACCTCAGAGCCACCACCTGGGTGTTCGCTTCCCGGGTCCTCCCTGCGTGGAGTTTGCATGTTCTCCCCGTGTCTGCATGGGTTTCCTCACACAGTCCAAAGACATGCAGATCAGGTGCATTGGCGATCCTAAATTGTCCCTTGTGTGTACTTGATGTGTGTGTGTGTGTGCCCTGTGGTGGGCTGGCGCCCTGCCCGGGGTTTGTTTCCTACCTTGCGCCCTGTGTTGGCTGGGATTGGCTCCAGCAGAACCTTGTAGTTAGGATTGGATGGATTGGGTGGAAACTGGTAGACAAACCGACTTAATCACACGTCACTCTTGATTCTCGTAATTGGCACAACTTCCTGTATCCGCTTCTTAGCCCCGAGTAGCTGCGTCTCCATGACCAGAAATCTTAGGGATGGGGTTCATCACAGAAGGACAATAAATAGCAAACAATGAAATATCACAGCTTGATACATGGCATATTAATAAAACAAAGTCAGAATAAGAAACCTTCACACAAACTGCACACTGGTGGTAGTTGAAGTGCCCCCCCGTCCCCGTTGTATAAATGCAACGTCATCTTCTTCTAGGACGGGGGTCCTCAATCCCAGTCCTGGAGGAGCCGCAGTGGCTGCAGGGTTTTGTTCCAACCCAGTTGCTTAATTAGAAAGCAATCCTTTAACTCCGCCATGTCAGGTCATTCTCATATCTTTGATTTTCTTGCCCTTTCTAAGGATATCATCCAAATGATTTGAAGGCTAAAATGGAGGAGTAATTCTTAGTCCTTCACTTTTTTCTCTTCACTTTCCTTCCAAGTATTTAATTAAACCTAATAGTGCATGATAAATACACACAGAGGTGTAAATGGTAACAAACTAAATGGAGAAATGCTGCTCTCGTTTGTCATTTGCATCTTATTGCTAATTAGGAGCAATTAAAAACCAAGAATAGAGCTGTTGAAGACTACAATAAGTAACAAGGGTTCAAAATCTTAATAAGCGAGACCACTAAAGTGACACAGAAGTGTTACTGGAGCAATAAGCTGTTCTTATTAAGCCATCGGGTTGAAACAAAAGCCTGCAGCCACTGCGGCTCTCCAGGACTGTGATTGAGGACCCCCGTTCTCGGACGTGCGACACCCATTTGGTTTTGCATGCGGGAGTGGGGTGTTGTTGTTTGGGGTGTCCTCCTCATTCTGATCTCTATTGAGTCACCAAAGCCATCCACTTCTAACTGTGGACTCTGTTTCAGGGTGATGACCGCATGAAACTGCCAAGCCCCAATGACAGCAAGTTCTTCCAGAGCCTCTTGGATGAAGAAGGCCTCGAAGATGTCATGGATGCCGAGGAGTACCTGGTACCTCAGGCCTTCAACATTCCTCCTCCAGTCTACACCTCGAGGCCAAGAATGGACTCAAATCGGGTAGGTGGCCGTTTAGATGTTCTGACGCTTTTCTCTTTCTGCTGCTTATCCTGCCCTGCATGCCTCCATTTTAGATATGCAGTGAGGCGCCACAGTGAATTTCTTTGACCGGATTCAGATCTCGTACAGGAGTGCTGAGTGCAAACAGGGAAGTAACTTGATGTACGTTTGGATTGTCGTCTTGAAATTCTCAATCCTTTCCATAGTCGATGTGTTTTTGCCACCATTCTAGTAGACTGAGGACTCGACTGTGGTAAATTTCAGTGACGAGCACATTTGAAAAGCCGTCCTGTAAGATGCCCTGCTCCAGGCTCCACTGCCATTTGCTCGACTGATATCGGTCGCTTTGCTCAAATTATTGATTGATTTTTAATTGTTGTTTTCAGTAGTGTCACTTCTCAAGCAAACACTGCTGGGCCGATCAACGATGGCTGTGCTTCTGTTGTGAAAGCTGCTGTCCAAATCAAATCAAATTTTGTTAGTCACGTACAATGGGACACAATCCAGTATGCGGGGAAAAGGCTAAGAAGACGATAAATACCCAGCTCTGAAAATATCGATATGGCAGTAGCTGTGTGTGTTATGTTCATATCGTAGAGTTTATTGTCGCCTGCTTCCTCTGAATTGGTGAGTGAACTGCTCACGCGACAACAACACATATCAGCACGGAGAGTTTATTCAGCAAGTCCAGCGTCACCTGCAAACCACAAACGGTGAGGATACCGGAAATTATTTCATTACCACCGTCAAGGGTGTGGCGCTTTAGCCCTAAGCATGGAGCGTATTTGTACACATCCGTACCCAAACCTCTGCCAGTCTCAGGCAGTGCCACCCAACAGCTTGCCGAAATGCGTGTGCCCTGATTGGCTCTCAAACCAGCACTGCACACATGTGGTTCATTACGATACGTCAAGCAATCATCTCTACATGTGAAAGGCAAAGCCCTCACTGACTCCTCACTAATTCTCACACTATCCATATTGGTGGGAAGCTGAAATTTCGCAAGCTCATTACTTCCAGTGTACTTATAAAAGTTAGGTCTGTTTCATGTCCTATTGCAACACCCAAAGGGGGGGGGGAATGGGTGTACCCCCTAAACTGTATATATAGAGAGGGGGAAACCCCTCCTCAGTATTTGTGCGACTTCCAATATACAGTGGAACCTCGGGTCACGACCGTAATTTGTTCCAAAACTCTGGTCTTAACCCAATTTGGTCGTGACCCAAAGTAATTTCCCCCATAGGATTGTAAGTAAATATATATTTTTAAAGATTCTAAAGCACAAAAATAGTTAATTACACAGCGTAATAGTAAACTAAATGTTTACTTACTTCTGCTCGCTCTCTCTCTCTCGCTTGCTCTCTTGCTCGTGCTCTCTCACATTTTCTCTCTCTCTTTCTCTCTCTATCTCTCTCTCACGTTCTCTCTCTCTCACTCGCTCTCTCTCTCACACTCTCTATTTCACTGGCACTTGCTCTCTCTCTCTCTCTCACTCACTCTCTCTCTCACTCACTCTATCTCTCTCGCTCTCTCTTGCTCACTCGCTCTCTCTCTCTCGCTCTCTCTCTCTCTCTCTCACTCACTCACTCTATCTCTCTCTCTCACTCACTCTATCTCTCTCGCTCTCTCTTGCTCACTCGCTCTCTCACGTTCTCTCTCACTCGCTCTCTCTCTCACACTTTCTATTTCACTCGCACTTGCTCTCTCTCTCACTCACTATCTCTCTCTCACTCACTCTATCTCTCTCGCTCTCTCGCACTCTCTCTCACGTTCTCTCTCTCTCACTCGCTCTCTATCTCTCTCTCACTTGCTCTCTCTCTCTCACTCGCTCTCTCTCTCACACTCTCTATTTCACTGGCACTTGCTCTCTCTCTCTCTCTCACTCGCTCTATCTCTCTCGCTCTCTCTCTCTTGCTCGCTCTCTCACATTCTCTCTCACTCGCTCTCTCTCACACTCTCTATTTCACTCGCACTTGCTCTCTCTCTCTATCTCTCTCTCACACTCTCTATTTCACTTGCACTTGCTCTCTCTCTCTATCTCTCTCTCACTCACTCTATCTCTCTTGCTCTCTCTCTCTCTCTCACTCGCTCTCTCTCTCTCTCACTCACTCTATCTCTCTCGCTCTCTCTCTCTTGCTCGCTCTCTCACATTCTCTCTCACTCGCTCTCTCTCACACTCTCTATTTCACTCGCACTTGCTCTCTCTCTCTATCTCTCTCTCACTCACTCTATCTCTCTTGCTCTCTCTCTCTCTCTCACTCGCTCTCTCTCTCTCTCACTCACTCTGTCTCTCTCTCTTACTTGCTGTCTCTCTCACTCTTTCTCTCTCTCTCTCACACTCTCTGTCTCTCTCTCACTCTTTCTCTCACTCTCTCGCTCACTGCTCAGGGAGAGACTGAACACGTGTGGAAGTCATCGGCACGTACGAACCGGAAGGGAAACTGACTTGTTCGTCACCCGAGTGTGTGGTCGTGAACAGATGCAAAAGTCTAGTGACCTTTTTGGTCGTAACCCGATTTGTACATGGACCGAGATGTTCATGACCTGAGGTTCCACTGTACATAGGAAGCCCAAATTTCCCATGCTGATCCTTCACACTGAACTTACAAACGTTAAGTAGGTTTCATTTCGCGCCGTGCCCTGTAATGAACTTTTGAAAATAACGTCTTCTTTTTGGTGGTTCTCACACATTATGCCATAAGAAACTTTCAGAACTGACCTCTCCTTTTGGCGGTTTCATTCCTTATTTCTGTTAACATTGACAATCATGTCACGTTATTTTTAAAATGTTTCCTTCTCTTTTTCATAACTTCTTTAACACACTACTTCTCCGCTGTCAAGCGCGGCTATTTTGTAATTAATACAAGTAATCCACACACACAAAGAAATGAAAACAAACAAGTCCACGAGTTCTGTGTAATAAAGTGGAATGACTCAGGGCGTAAGTATCGAGCACGCTCCCCGAAACGGATTTACTGTTTAGTAGACAAGCCGCGCAGTTCAAGACGCGTCAAGTGACATGTCGTGTGCATACGGCGGGTAAGACAAGTCCTGAACACGTCAACGTTTGTCTCAGTAAGTATACGTGTAATGGCGCTACTGACATGACATTTTCACCAGGTGTCGGTAACAGATTTGATAATAAGGGGCATCGGGTCGCTTTGGGTGCCGTCGCGGGCCATTTTAAGAGGGTCCTCCTCAGTCTCTCTGACCACCACACAGAGAAGGCAGACGGGACCCTGGCATATACAGGGTGGCACACTGACGCAGTGGCATCGGTTCTGGCTTTTGGATCGCGGCCCAGTCACTGTCAGCTGCAGGTGTTTTCTTGGTTTCCCTCCCCCTCCCTGAAGACCACCATGTTAGGTTAACCCGGTGAACGCGAGTGTAGAAGTCCTGCGGTGAGCTGCAGTTGTATAGAATCCACTGTCTAGACACCTGACGTTGGATTAGGTGGGGACTCACAGATAAGCGTACAGCACATGCAGAATACGCGTCACACACACGGGCAGAGAGAGAGGCTGTGCCACATACGTCTGTGTGTGTGTGTGTTCACATCTGTCTGTGTTGTACATAAGGGCAGATTCCCATTAAGAGGGGTCCCTGTTGGCCTGTTGTTCTTGATCTCCGTGTTCCCGTCCATTGCCAGCACTTAAGCCCACCGTGCCGCCAGATGACTCACCAAGTTTATCCGTGGCTGCTCCAAAAGGGAGCCTGTCATTGAGCTAAGCCTTTTAATGTTCCGCGTAAGCCCCCCGTTACACCCGCCTGTGTAATCCCATAAAAGAGGTACAGAATTTCTTTTCATTCCGCCGCTCTCTTGGTTTTACAAAGGCCATTTAAAACGTGTCTGCCGTTCTCTACGCCGTGCTGGAAACTATTAGGACTTGTGGCCCAGTTTTCAGGAGGTGACTGTGACCTCTGAGAGAGTTTCAGGCAGGAAGATAATATTAATAATTCTTTACATTTATATAACGCTTTTACATAGCAACGGGGGGGCTCTTCAACCACCACTAATGTGGAGTACCAGCTGGATGATGCCATGGCAGCCATTTTCAGACCAAGTACACTCGCCACACACATGAGCTGTTAGGTGGTGAGAGACAGTTAGCCAATCAGAGACAGGGGATGATTAGGGGGCCAGAATTAGAGCAGACCCCCTGTGACTCCACACGTCAAGGCGCTATATGACATGACATTCTGTTAGCCTTCTTAATGGCTTCTGGACACCGTCTGCCAGTCAATATCTTAGAGTCCACCACGACTCCTAAATCCTTCTCATAAGGTGTACTTTTGATTTTCTGTATTCAAACCTCACATTTTGACGTCCTTTGTGTAACTCTTTACATTTACTGACATTAAGCTGATAAAACTTTCAACTCCTTCAATCTTTAATCCTAACTCATCCCCTGTAGCCCTGGACTCAGCCTAGTTGCTCTTCTCTAGGCTTTCTCTGGTGCTGTTATGTCATTTTTGTAGCCCAGAGACCCAAACTGCACCCAGCACTCCAGACGAGGTCTCACCAGTGTGTTATAAAGCTTCAGTTAAGCACTTGGACTTGTACTGAGTCAAGGCATACATCAAGGCGCTATATAACCTGACATTCTGTTAGCCTTCTTCATGTCTTCTGAACACTGTCTGCCAGTCGATATCTTAGAGTCCACCACGACTCCTAGATCCTTCTTATAAGGCGTACTTTTGATTTTCTGTATTCAAACCTCACATTTTGACTTCCTTTGTGTAATTCTTTACATTTACTGACATTAAATTTCATCTGCCACAAATCTGCCCGAGCCTGTCTGCTATCCAAGCCCTTCTGTGATGATATAACAGATTCCAAATTATCTGCTAATCCTCCTATCTTGGTATCACCTGCAGACTTCACCATCTTGTCCTTATATTCCTATCTAAATCATTTCTATATATTAAGAATAACAGCGGCTGTAACACTGCCCCCTGCTGGGCACCACTCTTAACGTCACCCATTTCTGATGAGGTTCCTCACCCCATCACCCTCTGCTTCCTGCATCTGAGCCAATTCTGCACCCACCTACAAACATCACTTCTTTCAATTTGATGCCCATCCTCTCATGTGGCACCTCATCAAAAGCTTTCTGAATGACCAGGCCGTGGTGGCCAATTTCGGCAGGTCATCAGGATACACCCAGAGATCTTTTATGACGACAGAGTCAAGACCTCGATTTTCCGTTTCATTCGAAGGACGTCGCCATTTTTTACAGCACGGTGTCCCTGTCACTGCACTGGGGCATTGGGATCCACATTCAGATCCCAGGGTAATAAGCGCCCCCTGCTGGCATCACCAACTCCTCTTCCAGCAGCAACCCAAGCTTTTCCTGGACGGTCTGCCATCCCAGTAGTGGCGAGGCCTGAACACGCTGAGCTTCAGGTGGACGACCTCTTCTGAAGTGCGGGTGGTGCGCAATAGAGAGAACAACGGAGAGTGGCGGTTAAAGGAGGAGAGTGAGAGACGGGTGGTCAGGAGTGAGCCCCCGGAGTGAGGAGCGTGTGGCCGGCGTGAATTGAGCGACGCTGGGGAGTAAGAGCGGCCCGTCATGTGGAGGAGGACGTGTGTGCGGCTCGGCCTGGTGCCCCATGGACACTGAAGGTCTGGCGATGTTTTAGTGGTCGACTGCGCCTGTCGGCGGGCGTCTCCTCCTGTGACAAATGTCCTGAAGGGATAAGCTGAGGAGCCGCCAGGTTTTAGAATCAAGTCCCGGGGCCCATGTTTTAAAAAGAAGACCTCACCTCATGTTTATTGGAAATATTTGTTCTATTTATGGATTGATGTTAACTTCCACAAGAAGTCCCTGCTTTTATGGATTATTGATTTCTTTACAGATTGGCACTGCACTCTTTGAAGTCTTTTGTTTTTTGTAATAGCACTTTCATCAACCTCACTGTCTGTCTGGCTCCTCCTCGGTTATAACTATCAACGGCCCCGGGTTCAAGCTATCAGAGTTACATGCAGACCACCCCAACCCGCCAGCCGAATGCATGAACTTCTCCCTAGAGAGAGCGTCCCAGACATCCCTCTCGATATCAAGCCCACCGTTTTTTCCTTAAGCCCCTCCACGTCTCGCTCCCACCTGTCCGATTGCCCCTCTTGTGTCCTACAATGAGAGATGGCCCTGTGCTCAAAGCCAGACGCCACAATGTTTCATTTTGATTTGTCTCCTTGCCAGCATGAATTGACAAATTCACAGATGGCCTTCGCTGAAAACAGTTTTACTAATTAGCAGAGCGACGTGTGCCGTTCAAGGTGGTCTGAGCCGCGTCTGGCTGAAGTGTTTGGTTTTATTCATTTTGCACTTGCGGGCCGCACTCAGGATGGATGTCTGTGTGCACTCAAGGCAGAGATGGTAACGCTCGTTTGATTCGCTTTTAGGTTTTAGCCCGAGTGAGTGACATTGAGTGCTGATGTCTGATGAGATTACGATTCCCTAAGATTCTTCTTCTTTCATTAGGGGTCACCACCGCGGATCATCCGTCGGTCTCCGTCTCTCCATGTCTTTGACATCTTTTTCTGCAACACCGACTGCCTTCATGTCCTCCTCACCAAATCCGTAAACCTCCTCTTTGGCCTTCCTCTTTTCCTCGTGCCTGGCGTTTCCATCCTCAACGTTCTTTTCCCGATGTGCCCCTCATGTCTGCTCTGCACGTGCCCACACCTCAAATCTCAGTCCCGACTCTGTCATCTCGGTCACTAAACTGACGTACCCGTGTTGTCCCTTCGAAATATCTTCATTCCTAATCCTGTCTGCCCTCAGTACTCTGAGCGAAAATCGCAGCATCTTCAACTCCGCCACTTCCTGCTGTGCCACCCGTCAGGGCCACCGTCTCCAAACCGTACAACACAGCTGCTCTCACCATGGACCTCCTCCTTTCACTCTTAGAGTTACTCTTCTATCACAAATCCCTCCTGCCACTCGTCTCCATCCTGCCCGCACTCTCCCTTGCTTTGGGCTGTTGAACCCAAGCCTTCACAACCTCTGCTCCTTCCACCTCCTTCCTACCATAAAACTGTTGAATTGAAGTTGAGGGACGTTCTGCTCAGACTATAGAATGCACTGGTGAGACCCCATCTGGAGTGCTGTGTGCAGTTCTGGTTATCCGGGTACAAGAAACACATTGGGGGGGGTTTGAATTAATCGATTGTTGGTGCTGGGAGTGGAAATGTAGCGATGAAATAACCCACGGCGACCCAGTGAGCGACCCACCGGTGATGGCGGCCAGTGAGCTGACGTGGTGGTTGTGTAACACAGCTGTACACCACACCGTCGCACATACCGTATCATGATCTCATTTCATTCACCTGAACTTCTATATCCATCCATCCATCCATCCTCTTCCGCTTATCCGAGGTCGGGTCGCGGGGGCAGCAGCTTGAGCAGAGATGCCCAGACTTCCCTCTCCCCGGCCACTTCTTCTAGCTCTTCCAGGAGAATCCCAAGGCGTTCCCAGGCCAGTCGAGAGACATAGTCCCTCCAACGTGTCCTGGGTCTTCCCCGGGGCCTCCTCCCGGTTGGACGTGCCCGGAACACCTCACCAGGGAGGCATCCAGGAGGCATCCTGATCAGATGCCCGAGCCACCTCATCTGACTCCTCTCGATGCGGAGGAGCAGCGGCTCTACTATGAGCTTCTCACCCTATCTTTAAGGGAGAGCCCAGACACCCTGCGGAGGAAACTCATTTCAGCCGCTTGTATTCTATATTTATATAGATCTATTTTTTTTATATATATTTATATTCTATATTCAATTTTCTTTTCTGAGAAATGACTCCATTAAATCTATATTTATTCTAGAGGAGATGAGGAATGACTGACCGTTTCACATATTCATGTAAGGGAGGGCGTCTCAAACTCGCGTCGTTGAGGGCCACGTGGCTTCAGGTTTTCGGCCCATCCGCTTTCTTAATTAGTAATCAGTTCCTGAGTCTGAGGTCCTGAGCACTCTGGCGCAGGTTTTCAGCTCCGTTCATCTCTCCCTCGGCCTTGACTCGTCTCCTTGTCTCTGATGTTACCACCGTCATGCTTCACCGTTGTGATGGTATTGTTCAGGTGATGACCAGGGCCCAACTTCCTCCAGATTGAGGCCTCACAGTTCAGTCTTGGTGTCATCAGAGCAGAGTCTTGTTTCTCACGGTCCTGAGAATCCTTTAGGTGTCTTCCTAGAAACACCATGCAGGCTTTCATTTGTCATCTGGCCCTAAATCCCAGATTAGTGGAGCACCGCAGTGTTGGTTCTCCTTCTGGAAGTTTCTACCATTTCCAAATGGGTTCTCTGGAGCTCGGCCAGAGTGACCATCACATTCTTGGTCACCTGTCCTACCAAAGCCCTTGTGCTGCTCTCAGCTCGAGGTGGGGCGAGTTGCTGTTGTCCCAAACGTATTCCACTTAAGAGCTCTGGAGGCCACTGTGCTGTCAGAAACCTCGAGAGGTGCCTCTGAGCTCATGGCTTGGGGCTGGTCAACAGGTGGACCTCCTATAGACAGGTGTGGGCACCGAGTTGACCACAGGTGGACCCCAAACAAGGTGTAGAAACATCTCGGCGATCACCAAAAGAAGGAGATGCACCTGAGCCAAAGCAAAGGGTCTCAATACGTCTGTGAATGTGATAGTACAGACTGTTATTTTTATTAAATTTGCCTTTTTTTTTTTTTTGCTGAGCCATTCTGGGCTTCTGAGCGTCGCTTGATGAGGGAAAAGATGAATTGAAATGATTTTAGCAAAAAGTACTTTGTGAATGTGCTGTAAATGAATTAATAATCGAGTTAACAGCAATAATGAGCACCGGTAGCCCTCCAGGAGACCCCGGACTTACAGTACCACCGCAGGAAACAGCCGCCATCATTCGACCAGCAGAGTTCTACGAGGTTTGTAAAAGCTGAGCGCGTCCTCAGTGAAACGTCTTGAACTGCGTGCTCTCGGCTCTCGTTGTCTGTTTCCAGACTTTCTGTAACAAAGCGAATGGCGGAAAGGGCACGGCTCTGTGAGCTCCTTCCTCCGGGGCCCGGATTTCATTACCACTTGCATTGCTTTTAAATAGCTGTGTCTTCACTAAATCGCGAGCGCTGTTTGCTAAAGGATAATTGGATCAGCTCGCTGTTTGCTTCCCTTGTGCCGAGCCGTGTCCCCGCATGTCGTCTTGTTTACGTGTACGTGTGGCCAGGCAGAGATCTGACGCTTCGGGATTCTCCGCTCCAGTGCAGGAGCTTCACTCGGACGGCTAAACGGCACGGGATGGGGTCTGTGGAAGCAGGAAGTGAGCTTGAAATTCTGCACTCCCGTCCCAGTAATGGAGACCACCAGGGTCGGAAACAGCTTCATACTGAGCCGTTCATCCTCAGTCCTGTCTTTAAGGTCTTTCTTTGAGCAGATGTTTCTACAGCCAGGATCCTTCACTCCAGTGCAAGAGCTTCACTTGGACAATTAAATTCAATGGTTTGACTTTGTGTCGAATGAGCAGTTGTTCATGGAGTCCCGAATGAGGCACATGACCTGCGTTGTGAGGGAGCGTCCGTTACGGCACTACTGCCATGTGGCGCGATTACCCGAGGGTGATCCGGGCTGACAGGACCCAAGTTGTTAGATCAGGACAAGGGGACACCCGGGCTTCGGCAGATAGATGGTCATTTCCAGACTGTATGTCTCCCTGGGCGTTTGCCAACTAGGACCCCGAGCCTAGGGTGTGGCAACGTGCTGTACCAGTGCCTGCTCCCCAACTTGACTTGGCGTCAGTACTCTGCTATAATACCACGCCCGTCAAAATTATAACGGATATCATTTGGCTGTGTGCGTTAGCTGGCATGTCAATAAAAGAGAAGCAGCCCACGTATATTCACCATTTGTAACTGGACTTGTCAACAATTTCGACAAAAGCCATTCAAACTAGACGTGTGAGTAAAAACGCCATTTACGTGAGTATAACTGGACTTGGACTTGTTGGCTCTGACGCTAGGGATCTGCACTGGCAATCGGAAGGTTGCCGGTTCGAATCCCGTAAAATGCCAAAAGGGACTCTGCCCTGTTGGGCCCTTAACCTGCAATCGCTAAGCACTTTGAGTAGTGAGAGAAGCGCTATATAAATGCAAAGAATTATTATTATTATTATTACAATTTTAAATGAATGTATATTTAACAGTAATAAAATAACCAAGGGCCCATCCATGACAAATTTAAGCCCACCCTAATATGAAATCCTGGCGCCGCTACTGTGATACGCCATGATGTTAGCCAACCTCGTGCCAGAGACGTCACCGGCAGAGCGAGGTGGCTCACTAACACAAGCATTTTCTTTAAGATGAATACGTATTTATTCTTATTAATTGTGAAAAGGCCTCCTCGTTTCTCTTTGTTTGGTGGTCTTCTTCATGGGTGTTTGTCTGATTTCTTTTTGTGCTGCCCACTTACCTCATGGACGGCCGCTGCTGCAGCCCTCTGTAGAAAAACCCAAAGGATAACACAAGGCTTGAAAAAACGGGCAAATTGGGCTTTGGAGACGTCTGAGAACTCTGAGCAGTCAACTGGTTAAGCAGAAGTGCGGGTCCTGCAACCTAAAAGAGCAAAAATAAAAAAAATGTACCTGAAGAAGTGAATGAGGCTTCGTGACAAATGAGTGGGCCGAGTCATCTCCACTCTCGTTTGCCTAAACTCAGCAGGGACGGGTGGCCCACTTGCTTTCACCTTTCAAAGTGCTGACTTCCAGGGGCACCCACAGAGGGCGAATCTTTTTTAATGATTATTAATGAGGCGCACACTTTACAAGGTGTTTTATTCAAATATTATTTTTTTTGCAATGTGTTCCAGTCTCTTGGGATTTTGATCCGGTAGCTTAGTTGTTTTTCCACGGAAATGTAGGACTTTGTTTGTCTGACTTTTTACAACGTACTCATTTGACATTGTTGGGGTTTTTTTAAAAAAAATGCAAAAATCAAATGATAATGGAAATGAGTTTAAGTTTTTAGCACTATAAATAGGTGTGCTACTAATTTAATTTGTGAAGCGGAAAAAAAAAACAACACAGTAACAGAAAACACAAACCTGAGAGCTGATTTACGGCTCGTCTTTGTAATGGCGTGCAGTTGTTAGTCTTCAGGAGTGGGCTTTGTGTTGAGCTCTGGTTGTGGCATACAGACGAGGAAGGCGGCTAATAATTAGAGGGGCTGGTGAGGGGCTTTGGACTTTTTCCAGTGTTCACCTGTTTTTGGTGGTCTTACAAGATCACAGAACAAACACCTGGGCAACAGCACCTTCACATCTATGGACAAAAATCCGTGACACGTGGGTGTGCTACAATGGAGAGCCACACACAGCCAGCCGACAGCGCACTTTGTGTTTACGTTCAATTTACACGTCCGCCTCACACGTCCGTCTTTCTGTTTTATACACAAACCTATCATATACCTTCTCTTATAGAGTGCCCATCATATAAGTCGGTCTCTGTATGGATCTGTACATCCGCCGATTAGTCAGCGTCCTTCAAAGCTAAACAGCTATATAGATATCCCTACTGTACTGCCAAACTATTAGGCAGATTTAAGAGCAGTGGGTCACGGGATGATGTACAGACAGAAAAGGCACTAAAGAAAAATAATTAATAATAATAATTCATTACATTTAGGCTGACATACAGATATGAAAGACTATATAACATAGATAGATATGAAAGGCACTATATAAGAGACAGACAGACAGATATTAAGTTTAGTATAGTAGGCAGGATAGATAGATAGATAGATAGATAGATAGATAGATAGATAGATAGATAGATAGATAGATAGATAGATAGATAGATAGATATGAAAGGCACTATATAAGAGACAAAGATATTAAGTTTAGTATAGTAGGCAGGATAGATAGATAGTGCCTTTCATATCATTCTATCTACTAAATAGTGTCTTTCATATCTATCTCTTATATAGTGCCTTTCATATTACCTATCTATTTGTCTTCTTATATAGTGCCTTTCATATCTATCTATCTATCTTATTATATGGTGCCTTTCATATCTATCTAATTATATGGTGCCTTTCATATCTATCTATCTGTTAGACAGATAGATATGAAAGGCACTATATAACAGATAGATAGATAGATAGATAGATAGATAGATAGATAGATAGATAGATAGATAGATAGATAGATAGATAGATAGATAGATAGATAGATAGATAGATAGATAGATAACAACAACAACATTTATTTCTATAGCACATTTTCATACAAAAAGTAGCTCACAGTGCTTTACATAATGAAGAAAAGAAAAATAAAAGACAAAATAAGAAATTAAAACAAGACAACATTAGTTAACATAGAAAAAGAGTAAGGTCCGATGGCCAGGGTGGACAGAAAAAACAAAAAAAAAACTCCAGAAAGCTGGAGAAAAAAATAAAATCTGCAGGGGTTCCAGGCCACGAGACCACCCAGTCCCCTTTGGGCATTCTACCTAACATAAATGAAATAGTCCTCTTTGTAGTTCGGGTTTTTCACGGAGTCATTTGATGCTGATGGTCATACAGACTTCTGGCTTTTAATCCATCCATCATTGTTGGAACATCATGGTGCTTTGGGTAGATGGTGGTGGCGCAGATAGATAGATAGATATGAAAGGCACTATATAACAGATAGATATTTTAGTATAGTAGGCAGGATAATACATATTGAAAAATATCAATGTAAGTATCGATAGATAGGCAGGTAGATAGATATACATAAATAGATATCAAAGGCACCATATATTTTTATTTTCTTACTTCTTATTGTGTAATATTTGAGTAAATTTCACTTCTTTTGCTCACCTCTTTTTCTGTTTTCTAATTTATTACACTGAATGTTGTTTTTGTAAGGCAGACAGAGGATTGTGTGGCTGTTTACCCAAATTCACCAAAGTTCTGCAGCTTTAGTTTGCTGTGTGGGATTCTGGCAATAGCCCGACACGTTGAAACGATTCCACAGACAAAATATCTTTGTTTTTAAAAGCTTTAGTAAAGATTCAAAGTAAAACAGTTCACACAGAAACAGAGAAAAGGTTGCTAGAGCAAGGAAAAGAGAAGTTTTGTTTACGAAAGTTCTGTTTAAACCTTAATGTGTTTGTTTCTTTAAGTTTGGTCATACATTTCTAAACAGTCAGATAACTGTACCCGACTCTTTCAGTCCCTGCTAGCACTGCGACAATTCCACACACACACACACACACACACAGTGTTGCAGATACACAGCTGAGAAAGTTCAATCTCATATTAACTTGCAGGGGGGAAAGTTACAGCGTAATCTCTAGCTAAGAGAGAAACTTCTATTCTATTCCAAGCAAACACTACTCCGAGTTTCATCAGCTTTCTAAGTTCGGCTCTCACAGACTGAGAGGTCATTTTTCTTATTAATCTTTACTATGGAAGTCAGATCTGTTTTTGTGTTTCATACACTGGATCATCGACTTGGTTTTGCTTTTTTTTTATTGCTTTTTGGTTTTTGTCACCTTGTTCAGAGAGTTTTTCTGCCTCTATTTTGAAATTTTGTTTGTTAATAACATTTTAATTTTTTTTTTGTTTGTCATTGAAACCTGAGGTTTACTGGTTTTCCTCTCCCCACCTGTCTTGGCCCAGTCCTGTAGGCCTCATGTTAAACCTCGTGGCCTGCTTTTCCTATTAAAGCCCTTTTTTGAGTTTTGGGTCATGTGACCGGTCACATTATGGTTGAGTCCTTACAAAAGTTCAGGGAAGGGGAACGGATAAGTTATACTAAGCTGATTGGCCTGCACTCGTCCAAATTGTTCTTATGTTCTTGGTGTTACGTTAAGACGAGACGCCTCGATCGCAGAACCACGCAGTTCATTTCATCAAGCCGATTAGAAACATCAGAGAAAGGCCGAGCTGTCGCTGCCTGGCGCTCTTTACTGCCTGCCTTAGCACCTTTGCTAAAACCTTCGCTTGAGTATTTTTTCTTCTTCTCTTGCTTCATGACTATCATTCCATCTTTCCAAACAGAGTCAAAATGGACACAGCCCTCCTCCCGCCTACACCCCAATGTCTGGAGTAAGTATTCTTTGCCTTTGGCGTTTGTGATGGTGAGGCTCAAAGCACCGACCTGTCCATAACACGAATTGCCGCAAGTCTGAAACCCTGAATGTTTGCGCATGAAGACTTCACACTGCTGATTTGTTACACGGCCAACACGGTAACGTTAACCCTCGGCCTCTTTACGGCTCTTAACGCTTTTGAGTGTCCCTGTTTACAGCCTGTCTGCTTTGCATGAAATGTCTGTCGAGTGTTCAGATCACTTACAATAACCTGCATGATCCTGCAACGAGAAAGGGATCAGTAAAGAGCGGACTTCGTCTCGGTGTTCTGGTTGAACGTCTGTCTAAGGACTCGTATGAAAGTCCTAAATTAGTTTATCCATACTTTTCCAAGACTGTGGAATAGCAGGAATTCTTGAAGTGGCAGGATAGGAAAAAAAAAAAAAGACGTGGCAGGGAAAACGAAAACTAAGAAGGACTCGGTGGTCTCCTTTGCACCTGGCATGACCCTACATTTTAACCTTTCACCAAGCCGAGTTGTAGCCGTCCAGTGCCGTGAAGATTCACAATTTTTTTATTTTTTGGGTGGAGATTCCAGGGACGCACCCAGCCTCGGCCCGACCCGCACACACTCACATGCAGAGACAAAAAAGGAAACCGGTAATAAAAACAGCAATTAAAGAATGTATTAGACAATAATAAATGATACAACAATCCCACCGCAGCTCCCGTTACGGCGAATTCGACAATCGCAAACCACTAACAAACACCACACACTATGATGAAACAGCAACGGATGAAATGAAATGATGGAGGCAGACAGTCCAGAGATGTAAAGGTAAATAGTGCAGTGCTACAAGGTCTTTGTTTTGTGATTCATCTCCTGGTCTTTGGACCCTCACATCATGTCTCAGAACAGTTTTAAACACATGTCCGCTCACATCACGTTTACTGCACTCTACGTCAACGCTCAGAATGTTTTCTTCACCGGTTCACTAAAAACACACACCGAACCTGAAAACCAAGATGCTTCTTTCTGGTCGTTTCATTCATCTCTCTTTGCTTCCTTTCTTTCTCCTCAGAACCAGTTTGCATACCGTGAAGGAGTATATCATCCCGAAGACATAATCCCACCCCAGGCAAGGCCAGTACCACCGTGCACTGCCCCAGAGGTGCCTACCGTGCAAGGGGCTGCCCTGGAGATGTTTGAAGAAACGCGCTGCAATGGTACGCTGAGGAAACAGGTGCCACCTCGGCCATCAGAAGACACTAATGCCCAGAGGTACAGTGCGGACCCCACTGTATTCCTGGCAGAGCGTGGACTCCGAGGCGAAATGGACGAGGATGGGTACATGACGCCCATGCATGACAAGCCATCCACAGGTAAAGGAACTCTCCAGATACCCAGCGTTCGGTCCGTGAGGTACACGTGGAATGTCATTTGAGAAGGGGCTCAGATACAAAATCAAGTCATGTGTTTTGTTACTGGTGACACGTGGCTGCCATATTCCTAATAGCACTGTCTAGCGTAATAAAATCCCAGAGGGGGCCTCCGTTCAAGTCTGTGATGTATGATATGATATTTGGGTTTCTCAGGAAAATAAAAACCAAAACTCACAAGATACGGGGCATAAAAGCTGCCCTACTGGCAAATGCCAACGTGGACTAACATCATAACAGGTGGGAGTTACGAGAAGATCCTCAGGTTCAACATACAGTGCCGGAGCCAACTGTGATACTCCATAGCAGCAGTTAAAGTATACGTAGTGGTGAGCCACAGAGCATCAACTGCAATGACGTGGGCACTTTGTGACCGACATGTGGCCAATTGGACAAGCGGCTCAACGGCTGGACACAAATGGCGCCAGAAGTCAGCACGTGACTCTGCTAATATTACTGTAAATCAGCTGGGACCATTGACTTGATATTTTAGTCTCATGTAAGGTGCGAGTTTGGGAGAGTGTGGTCATTTCTGTGCATTTATGGGTAAACTCCTGCATAGAAAAGGCCAAACAGTGATGCAGGTCTGTACTAAATGTGAAAGAAATAGTGGCCCAGTGAGTAGCCAGCACTGGTAAAGTGTTCAACGCTTCATTTCAACTACTGGTGCCGCGATACTGAACTTAAATGTGATAAGCAGATAAACGCTGTGGTGAAGAGAGGCTTTTTCCAAATTTGGGCTGTTACTACGGTCAGCCATTTTTGTTATACTATGACCTGCAAAAAGCTTATTCACAATTTTGTCTCCTTGTGCCTCGATTACTGCAGTTTTCTTTATGCTGGTGTCTCTTGGTCATTTTTGTCCCACCTCTGAGTTGGTTCTGCAATGGTGGGGATCACATTACACCTGTCTTGGCTTCCTTGCATTGGCTTCCAGTGGAGTATTGAGTGAATTTTAAGATTTTATGATTCCCGTTTAGGGGACTGCACGGGTCTTGATAAATTGTTGAGCTCATATTTACCATCCAGGGCTCTCAGGTCTTCGGGTCAGTTATTATTATGTATTCCGTGGACATGTCGGATGCTTATGGGTGGCCAAGGCTTTGGAATACTCTGCCATAGGAGAGAAGAGCTGCTCCCTCGATTAACAACATTCATTCATTCCGTGGCTTTTGGCTCATTGTAAGGGGGTTATTTTTAAATTTTGTTAAGATTTTTATGTATTAATGCTGAGTTGTTCATTTGTTGGGCGGCACGGTGGCGCAGTGGGTAGCGCTGCTGCCTCACAGTTGGGAGACCTGGGGATCTGGGTTTGCTTCCCGGGTCCTCCCTGCGTGGAGTTTGCATGTTCTCCCCGTGTCTGCGTGGATTTCCTCCCACAGTCCAAAGACATGCAGGTTAGGTGGATTGGCGATTCTAAATTGGCCCTAGTGTGTGCTTGGTGTGTGGGTGTTTGTGTGTGTCCTGCGGTGGGTTGGCACCCTGCCCGGGATTGGTTCCTGCCTTGTGCCCTGTGTTGGCTGGGATTGGCAGACCCCCATGATCCTGTGTTCGGATTCAGCGGGTTGGAAAATGGATGGATGCTCATTTGTTTGGTTTGAATTGTAACCAGGAAGGGGGCACCATTGAGAAATGCCCAACGCAGTCCTGGCTTTGAATAAAAGTTTTTTTATTACACACCGTAATCAGGAGGTTTGAATCCCGTAAACGCTGCTCTGTTGGGCCCTTTTTCAAGGCCCTTCACCTGCAGTTGCTCCGTCTTGAGTATGATGTTAAGCTGCATCCATCCCTGCCCGTAGGCCCTCCAACCTGCAGGGAAAAACTTGGGGGTCGGTGGCAGGATTGGTACTCCAACCACCATAACAAAACTAGTGTGGTGCTGAGGTGGCACCTGTCGCATGGCTGCACTCGGGTCCTAATCTGGGATCCTGAGTTGGTTTGTCGTGTGGTGGGTGCAGCGATATCAGCGCCTCTCTCCATATCTTAGGCCAGTGACCACACCATCCCAAGTAAGTTATTTTTCTCCTTCCGCCATCCTAGTGGAAGTACTTCCCTGTCAGGTGGGAATCAGAAAGGTCTTGAAATATTTCAGGCATGACACACATATTTAATGATTTGATATGCTCTAAAAAGAGAGTTATGTTTGCTGTAAAAGAATTATTATTGCTTTGTTACAGTGCATGAAGATATGTTTTTTGTTTGTCCGATAACAATTCTTCTGCATTTCTTCTCAGATTATCTCAAAACAGTTGAGGAAAACCCCTTTGTTACCCGCAAAAAGAATGGAGATGTCCATGCACTGGATAATCCTGGGTACCAAAGTGCCCCTAATGGACAACCCAAGGTAGAGGATGAGTATATCAACGAGCCCCTGTACCTCAACACATTCCACAATAAGGTGGAGAATAAAGAATACCTGAAGAACAATGGAGTTCCTACCAACAGTATTGGAGACCATAAACCCAAGAAAACCTTCGACAATCCCGAGTACTGGCACCACAGTCTTCCTCCGAAAGCCAAGCTTCACAATCCGGAATACCTACAGGAATGCAGCACCAAGTTTTTCTACAAACAGAACGGCCGCATCCGACCTGTGGTGGCAGAAAATCCCGAGTACCTGACGGAGTTCTCGTTGAAACCCGGGACTTTACTGCCCCCCTCCACCGTACAGGCAGAGAAACACGGTGGTGTAACGTCTGAGGTGCTACACTGCCCAGAGGAAGACTGCTGTGTCTGTGTTTGTTTCCCCCGCACAATATATCCGAGATCAAACTGGAACAAAATAAGTCATTCAGAAGAGCGAGTGGAAGATTCTACCGTTAAAACGAAACTAAACCGGACAGGAATCCTTACCGTGCAGAAATTGCAAGGAACTATGAGGTCTTGCCAATTTCTTTTAATTTTTTTCTTTTGTATGATAAAACGTCTTGATTAAGTATTACTCATTATTATGAAGAATGATTTTCAAAGTTTGGGGGATGGGTGGTCCTCCTTCTCAGAATGCAATAGAATCGACGAAGTTGTAACTGCGAAACATCTCCCGCTCTCTTCTTTCCTTGTCTTCATTTGTCAAGGCACAATTCAGAGCAATATTGAGGTGACTGGGAATGATCCACCACGTACGTGACGACGGAGGTCTGGAATTTGTTTGAAGCAGTCGGTCCGGATTGAACTACTTCCAGTGCTGAATGAATGAATGAATCAATCACATGAAGGAACTCAGGCAAGAAAGCGCTCTGTAGTTTTTGGCTGGAGCCATACTTTTGATTTATGAAGGACTAAACTTTTCTTTTGACCTTGTCACCCTCCTACTACCAAACCCCATTCCCCATCTGCATTCCCTTCCAACCTGTTTGGCTCCCTCCTCAGTCCGCCCGCCCGCCGCTTCACTGTGCGGATTACTTTTTATGTATGGGATATACAGTACGAGGGTAGACTCTGATAACTACACGTTGCCCGCTGTATTTCCGACGCGGCACATGCATCTCAGTGTTTCCTTTGTTTCCTTGGATCTTTATATTCCCGACTGTTACTTTTTTCTTGTCATGAGGCGCTTTTACACGCCGATTTTAATTCATATACTGTAAACATATTCGGACGTTGATCTGTAGCAGATTTAGATTTGTTTGACACACGTTTAGCTGAAGTACAGTACCTGGTTCTTTTGACACGTCTTTTTATTCTAATCGAGGAATTTCGTTTCCCTTTGGGTTGCTTTATGATGTTAACTAATGAAGTGGAGGACACTTCACATGCCAGGCCTAAGGCTTCAACTGGTTTTGGGTCCCAACATTTTTTTTTTTTCTCTATTCCACTTCTTCTTCAAGCAAGAAACAATGAAAGAGTGAAGACGACAAACCATTCAGTTGCTTTAACAATGCACAAAAACAAAAGAAATGAGGGTTAGTGCTAGGAATAAAGATTTGATGTTGACGAGTCTGCCATAATGCAGGTCTAAGCTCGTGAAAGAGAAGACGAAGTAATCTAAGAGTACGCGGGGGGAGAAATCAAAATTTTGACTGTGATTCCTGGAGTATGGAAGCGTAAACCAGAAACTCTCCCCAAAATCAGGACTCGCTTTATGACACGAAAAGCAGTTTTTTTTTTTTTGCTTATTGCTCAAATCTGAATTCGATTAAAATCGTTCAAGTCGAACTTTTCTACACAGCCACCCATTTTCTGGACCCGGTGTGTGGCGGGGAGCGTTGAGTGTAGACAGGACTCGGTCCAGAATGGGATGCCAGTCCATCTCAGGGCACACTCATGCACACACTCCCTCACAATGGACCCGTTTACACTCGCTAGTTCTTGTGGTCACTTGAGGTTGGACTGCAGGAGGACACAAGATCTCTCGGTTTTTTGGGGGGGGGGACACCCACACGGTCACGGGTTGACCAGGGAACTTCACGTGGAAAGGCCCCTCAGCAGAGAAGCGAGAAACACAAATGAATGAGAATCCACTTAAATAAATGGGATATGAAACATGTACAGTGATTATACATTAAAAAACAGTATTATTTGTTAATCAGTCGATGCATACTTAATATTTAAAATTAAATGTATAGAGCATTTAAAACACTGCGTGACTCAAAGGTTTGCAAAAAAAAACAACAAAATGAATCTTAACAACTGGATAGCCAGATAACTAGAAACCTGCTGTAGTGGAGCAGTGGAGACCCCTGCTGGCCTGGAGAGCTCAAGACAGCCAACAGGTGAAATCAAGCCCATTGTTCACAATGCTAGTTAGCTGAGACAGCGCTACATTTGGGGAGCTGAGGATTTCTGTTTCATTCTGACATGCGTACTTACCTTTTTTTTGTTTTTTTTTTATTATTGAAATGTATGCATGGTTTTAGTATTATTTATTATTCATCTTTTCATCCAGCCGCCCATTGCGTAGGTTGTACTTAGTGGATCTCGTTATGAATTAAGCACAATCCTATTCTGGTAAAAATGGAAGGAAAAAAAAAATTAAGGAGGTAAAGGGACTCACCCAGAAAAGGACATCGGCCCCGATGTATCAATGCAGCCACACTGGGGATTATTTAGGACCCCCCCCGATCAGTCTTAAATAAGTGAAGGATCGAGTGTTTGATCTCTGCTCAGAAGAATACAAGTGATGTGAGACGGCTTTCTCGTCCTAAAAGACAGCGAGAGACAATGTCACCAACCATTATAACGTTAATGTCATTTAATACAAACAGCAATGTGCTTACCTTGGAATGAACAGAAGGTCCCAGGATAGACGGCTGGGCCAGGTCTTCTCTTTGTGTTTCCATGTTTTTCTCCCCCCCCCCTTTGTATTTAAACACTAACACACAGAATAGAAAAATAGAAAATGCAAAGAGCGTTGACCCACCTGATGAAGTGGTGGGCTTCAAATTGTTTATGCAGATACCCCCCCCCCCTCACACAGCCCTACCGGAGGCCGAATGCAGAGGCTTCTTCACGTCCAAATTTTTCGTATTTCGTCAAACGTACTTTATTATTCAAATAAAAAATGATTTATTTGTGCAGAGACTGTCGCTTAAAGTCCAGCCGCTGCCGTTTTTATAAGGAAATGGAGGCTTTTTACTTGTGCGTCTAAAACACATTCATTTTCTCCAGTGGCGTCGTTGGTTTTGGCTTCTGGGACTTGAGACCCCCCAGCCACCCACACCTGATCTTCTGTAGACTCGCCCCTCGTTACTCCCGTTTGCAAATTCCAATAACGGCTGTCGACATCCTGAAAACTCCGAGGGCTGACCCTCCCCGAGACTCCATCAATAGTGTGAAAACTCTAATGGAGACAAACTGCTGGGGCTAAGCCCCCCCCAATACCTGCTGAATCTCTAGTGACACCCCTGACTGGACTGAATGTGCTCGACTTTATCTTGTATATCTTTGTACAGAACTTACAGACAGCGACATAAGAATGGCAAGGCAGACGCTTGGCGATGTTTGCATGAAATTGGGGATGTAAATGAAGACCCCCAAAAGATACAATTCTTGAAACCCTAATTTCGCCTGCGGGGAAGAATCTTTTAAAATCGAAGCGGGAAGCCCCACGTCCGAACGCCGGCAGCCTCCTGTTCACCTCCGCCAAGAGGCACTCGATTTGCTGTCATATCAGAGTCCCATGTTTGGTCACCCCGGAGGCACACCGACCCTTATCTTTATTATTAAAAACCCAACTTCTGATGGGAAGGATTTTGAGAGAACGTCGGGGAATTCATTCATCGCAGCTTGTCAGGTGGGATTTCTGTATTTACGAATTAAATATAAAATTATTTAAAGTATCTGATGCCACAGCTTGTCTGTACTAGTTGAAAAGCCATTTTCTGGGTTGGCCAGTTATGATCCCCACCTAATGTTGGGGTATTCAAACTTTTTTTACACGTCCTTTTTTGTTGCCAGCCTTCTTTAATCGTCTTTTACGACGTCCGTATTGTAACTGCAGGTCTCACTGGACTTGATAAATGTGTTTAGTACACATATGTGCTAATTTAAAACAGATGTAACTTTGTAAGTATATGTGATAGAAAGAATCTGTCAAAAGGATTAGAAAGAAGAAACACTCACATTTTGTATTGTGGACATCATGTCCACCATCATTACTAATACGATTCTGTAGTTCTCGGAAAACATTTTCAAGCTGATTTTACCAGCAATCAAATCAGTTCTCCTCGCTTGCAGGTCTTCTAAAGATCGAGGTTTGGTTGAATTAACATTCGTGTTCACGTGTCTCCAAGCCAGTGGAGTCAAATCTGGCAAACGTGGAGGCCAAGAAAATGGTCCACCTCTCCTGATCCATCTGTTAGGGCATTTCTCATGTAGAAACTGTCTAACATGCAAAGCAAAGTGACACGGAGCGCCATCTTGTTGGATTCTCCATCAGTCCTAATTGTTCAAAAGTCATTTAAATAGCGGTCGCCATTAACAACACGCCCGTCAAAAAAGAATGGCCCTAGGACTCGATTTTTTCCCCAAAGCATGCCACACATTGACTTTGGGAGAATCTCTTTCACGTTCAACAGACTCGGGTGGATTTTCAGTTCATCAAATACGGCAAAAATAAAACTTCTAAAGACAAACAACTACAAACATCAAGCTTTCTAATCCTTTTTACGAATTCTTTCCATCACATATACTTACAAAGTTACAACGATTTTAAATTGCACACGGACTTTAGGGACACCCTGTATTACATATATATTAATAAAGTACTAAAGTATCTATCTATTATTAGATTATTCATGTCCAGGAACTTGGCGATTCTAAATTGGCCCTAGTGAGTGCTTGGTGTGTGGGTGTGTTTGTGTGTGTCCTGCGGTGGGTTGGCACCCTGCCTTGTGCCCTGGGTTGGCTGGGATTGGCTCCAGCAGACCCCCGTGACCCTGTTTGGATTCAGCGGGTTGGAAAATGGATGGATGGATGTCCAGGAACTACTGGTAATAATTCTGTCATAGTTGGCACCTTGTGCCCTGTGCTAGCCAGGATAGGCGCCAGCCCCCCTCAGGACCCCATTCAGGGCTAAGCAGGTGACCCGACAGACAATATTGTAGCCAGATGTTCGTAACTCATATAACAGTAGATAGTGCGGTCTCATAAAATAAGAAATTAGGACAGTGTTTATTTATTCTCAATCACGGCAGTAGAAACTGAAGAGTGAGGCCAGGGAGCGTCTCGTCACACAAAGAGTCACCGAAAACTGACAGCACAGGACAGCACACAAGACAGAGTAAGAGAGACCCCGAAGATTGACTGTGATACCAAGGGAAGGTCGGAATGAAGTGAACCACAGCCAGGACTTGAGACGAGAGCGACAAACAGAAACAGAATATTTTATGTAGGCTAAGCCATCATGGAAGATGTACATTCAAGTCAAAGAACAGGAAAGAACTTGGAACCAGAAATATATCTTAACAATAATAACAATGCAAGGTTTGTTCCGATTTGACTTTATCCAGAAACTCGGAAGTGTGGGACGCTGACCTTCATACTGTTGCAGTAAAGACGTCTCGTTGTCCTGTCTCGTAACAATATGGCAACCCTGAGCGTCACGAGAAGATGAACTTCAAAAATGTTCTAGTGTACATCAGAAAAACGATCTGGCCATTTAAAACATCCAGAACGATATCTCTGTTATTTTTTAGACAACCAGTTGTAGCGGTCAGGGGCCGCTAAGATTCACAACCGTCCAGGCTGACTGTGATTTATTTATTTTAATATAAGAGATTAAAACGTCCCTAGCTTTGGATCGACCCACACACACTCACAACAGAGACCAATAAGGCACACTGGGAAAGGCAAACAATTAAGAGTATAATGAAACACAATTAACTAAATGAAAACAGTAATACCACCCCTGACCCCTTCGGCGATATTACATTTAACATACTGTATATACACACCAACACCACACAGCAAAGTCCATGAAAACCAATCCACATGAAAAATGGGAAGTGACGAAATTAAGCCCAGCGATCTGTAGGTGGAAAGGGTGAAGGAAAAAACAAAGTCCTACCGACTGAAAGGATGAAATCAGATGGATGGTTCAGCAGCGCAAACCAATGAATCCAACACAGTCCTCCGCGCACAGGTAGACAGACGATCCAAACCCCAATAAACAAGGACAGTCCAGGACACAATGATCAATTAGAGTTCCAATATCAGCAGGCAGCACGACAGATGAACACAACACACAACGCACCAAACAAAACAAACCTTTTTTTCCTTTTGCCCTCTTTTAAACCTCCTTTGACCCCAGCAGCCCCTGCAAGGACTGCTGGGAGATGCAGTTCTTATAAAGTAGCACTGCTACAAAGTAAAAGGCTAAACAAAACTATACAACAAAGTCCAGATCATGATACTACCTCAAAGTATCTTGGTGAGATAATTGGGAGGACTAAGCTATGAGATAACCAAATGAGCGAAATAACGGACTCGACGGTCTCCTCTTGTTTGTCTTTGTTATTCTACTAGCCATGTGCGCCCAACTACGTCGCGCGTGTTAAAGTTGTCTGTGAAGGGCTCCCTGTTTAAACGCGGCTGCCAGTCGTGAACTGGGCCCTTCGTCGCACAGCATTATGATTTTTTATAAGGGAAACAAAATTACAAAACAAAAATGGGGCGGCACGGTGGCGCAGTGGGTAGCGCTGCTGCCTCGCAGTTGGGAGACCTGGGGACCTGGGTTCGCTTCCCAGGTCCTCCCTGCGTGGAGTTTGCATGTTCTCCCCGTGTCTGCGTGGGTTTCCTCCCACAGTCCAAAGACATGCTGGTTAGGTGGATTGGCGATTCTAAACTGGCCCTAGTGTGTGTGTGTGTGGGTGTGTTTGTGTGTGTCCTGCGGTGGGTTGGCACCCTGCCCGGGATTGGTTCCTGCCTTGTGCCCTGTGTTGGCTGGGATTGGCTCCAGCAGACCCCCGTGACCCTGTGTTCAGATTCAGCGGGTTGGACAATGGATGGATGGAACTCTGGGACATTGATTCGATAGGAACGGCCTACTCGGAATCGCTGTCCACATAGTAATGATGTGGTGGTGTAGGAGCATTTGTGCTTCTCTCCGTTCACAGTCCGTCTCGTTTTCATGACGCTGTTGTTTCCTCTCACGATCTCTTCTTAACCTTTCTCCAATCTCGCAGGTTGCTTTGTGGCAATCCAAAGAGTAAGGAAGAAGCAATGCTTCTTTCTTGAACTCCAAACGCCGACTGATGGAAAATCACAGAAGTGTGTCCGACTTATATACTCTGACTGCCGACTCCAAGAAGCGGGTGAACGTTCGATTTGGACGAAGTGCTGCCAACGACGGTCGATAGAAACACAAAAAACCACAGTCTCGACAACGAAGCAGGTGTCAACGCCAGAGCTAAACACAAAGAGTGCTATCGACAGTGTTTGTAAAGAAAAGTAACAACCAAGGTGTTGTGTATTCAGCCAGTACAAACAGCACGTAGTCTCCTTTAGTTCAATCCTCTTTAATCGCCACACTCCAACCTCATCCAACGATCCTCCCCTTCACTTCCTCTCCTCCTCCATCACTACTGCCCTCTACTGAACACAGCAGGAACACCACACAAGGCAGTGAATTCGCAGACAAACAAAGATCAAGGTCCAAATCAAGATTATATATAAAGATTTTGTTACAATGTTGGCGGTCAATTCCATCCATCCATCCATTTCTTTTCAGAACTTCCCTAATTCCACTATCCACAGAAACATGAACTTCCCTAATTCCACTACAGAATCACAGTTATCCGGACTTGCGGAAGGAGATCACCGTGGATTGGACAACCGGGACACCTCATGTCACACTCACACACTCCCTCCCAATCACGAGTCCTCGGTGAATCTAAAATGCGGACACATAAGGCGAATGTGTAAAGAAAGACCAGGCCCAGAAATCAAAGCCACGTTCCCAAAATGACGCTCTAAGATCCGTCTGTCCGGTCTGTTCATTTTCATTCGTTTTTAGGACTTGTCCCGATTGGTCGATGGACAGATTATTGTGGTTGTTGTTTTCAGCACCTCCACGGAGTGACACACAACAGCTTTGTCTCTCGTCATTTGTATTCCTCAGTCGCAGTTGTTAGCAGCATGTCGGCTCGGCAGCTCTGGGAATTGTGCCAGTCTGGAAAAATGAAATGTAAATGGAATACAGAGAATGTATATTCCCCAGCTGGTGTGTTTGACCTGTTTGGAATATTCATTGTGTTTTGTAACATTGCATTATTGCCAATTATGATGTCCTTTTAGGGTTGGAGCAACGAAATGTGCACTTCTGGGTAAGGATGCTGCTTAATCATGGAATTATTTGACTTAGCCAGCGATTACACAGAACAAAAAATGTCCGAATCCGAACTGAAAGTAAACCGGACGAATCGCAAATGGAGAATACTGTGACTCATACTGTACTTACCTTTTTTTATACAAAGCTGAGGCATTCTACCTAAACACATCATGGCAATTAAAAATGGATTCTGTAAAAAAAAAAAAACGAGTCCCACTGTACATGTTCTCCCCTTGAAGGCAATTTCTATATGTAGCATACATTGTCGCTGATGTGATGTTGGTCAGTTTTTAATTTAAACAAATGAGCAGCTGCTGAGGAACAACTAAACCAAAATAATCTCGGGAGATACGGTACATATCAGGGCAATTGGGATTTTTTCTTTTCATGGTGCAATTAAACAAGCAGAAGATGAATTGCCAAGAAATCAAAGGGTCCCTTATATACACTGCGCAGTCCGATAGTAAATCTGCAGGGTTATTCATAAACGGAGGGCGCCTCTTGCAGTTGATAGAAAAAACTAAAGGGTTCACACATCATCCAAATTCATATTTTCAACAAGAAAAAGAATCAAATAACCTTTTGCTGTTTTGTCTATTATATTCATTAATTCAAGTTATTTCTATTGTAATGGCCAGATCAGAAGTAAACTGATTGGGACCAATGCTTAGAATATTTGAAACATTATTATGTCACGTTATTAGTAACTGTGTCACTCGGCCTTTCTGGTGCCGTGGCCCACTTTTTTCCCATGGTAGTGTCTTTGAGATCCACCAAAGGTCCAGGCTGTCCCCCGTGGTGAATCGAGTGTGATCAGCAGATTGGAAACCTGTCGTGACCCAGTGTGGGAGCCACTTCACGACTCATGACCCACCGGCGGCAGCCCACGACCCAACAGTTGGTGGAGAAACAAAGACAGTCTGTGCCAGCTAGTGCCACTTCTCCTCCCATGGCGCAGCAACAGAGTGAAATTGCAGCCTGCAATACATATGAGTTCAGTCATGTAATGCCCAACAACGTCCGTCACGAAGCGCCCATGGTTAAGATTAGGGTCACAGGAGGGTTACCTGACTCGGAGGGGGGTCATGGCTGATGATGTGGGCATTACATGTCATATCGGCTGTGGTTTGCGGTCTCCGGCACCGACTGAACTTGGACGGATTTCACAGTTGAAAACTGGCGGAATAATATTAATAATAATAATAATTCATTACATTTATAGAGCGCTTTTCTCAGTACTCAAAGCGCTATCCACACAGGGAGGAACCGGGAAGCGAACCCACAATCTTCCACAGTCTCCTTACTGCAAAGCAGCAGCACTACCACCGCGCCACCTGTGAGGAATACTTAAATATTTTATAAATATTAAATATATATATTAATAATAAATATACTTTTAATATTTAAAATAGTAGGGATATTCTTTTTGAGATGCCCAGTATTTTTCATTGATGGTGTATAAACTAATTCATCACAGACTGACGTTTTATTAAACTGATTACACTGGACAACCAAGATTTTGCTTCCTGAACACTTTTGGGTTTATCTTACGGACTTTGTCTTGCTTATCTATCTATCTATCTAATCACAAAAATTACCTTTAAATCTTCCTATCATATACCGTTTTACTGCTAGCATTTATTTTTTATTTCAATTCTGTAAAAATAAGTAAACTGAATAATATAAAGAGCTGGGGACCAACTGGGTTACCCCATTTAATAAATGAGGCCAAATAAGGCAATAAGAATATCGGGGGTCCTTGTGAGTCACAGCCACAAAAGGCTTCTCCTTCATGGAGTTATGAACGCTAAATGTGCGTGGAGTTCCGATTTCCAGTGTCTTTGGCGTCGTTCTGGGGATGGAAGGGCTGGGACATTTGGGGTTCGTAGCGGAAGTGACATTACAGTCCATCCCGGGACTTGTCCTCTGGTCTGAGATGGTTAGCGATCGCTTTCATCCCTGCCCTGTGGTCAACTACCTTACCTTGAGAGAGCTGCTAAGATGCTCTCCAGGCTCTCACATGTGACCACATATAATATAAAACAACAACAACTGGAAAAGCTGTGGTCATCTAAAAGCAGCAGCACTGCAGCTAGGATATGCCAAGTACTGCGAATGAGACAGCTGTGCTAGAGTGTCTCATTACGTTAAGAACATCTGGCTGCTCCAGGACAGAAAAGGGCGGCTCATAAACAAACCCACACAGATGTTTTTCCCTCATTTTCTTTTAAATTTTATGAAAGCAATGAACAAGGAAGGAAAAGGATTTCAATATGCAAGACCGATGTTTCTACTGATAACTGACGACAAGACTAAGAAAGGCATTTTGGTTAGTGCACAAATCAGAAACGTCATCACTGATACGCAGTTCGAAGATCTGCTAGTGGATTCAGAGGAAATCGCAGGGAAGGTGTTCTAGAATGTTGCTGAGAATTTTCTTGACAACTGCAGAACACCAAACTACATCAGGGAGTGGCGGAATTAAGTGAACAAACGTCAGGACTTGAGACGAAATTAAAGACTGAGAAACATAAACAGAGTATTTCACGTTGGCTAAGCCAAGATGGAATACTTAAAGTCAAAGATATTTTAACAATAATAAGGCCAGGTTTGTTTTGATTTGACTTTTGGTTTTTTGGATTTATCCACAAACTTGGAAGCGTATGACACCGTCCTTTCTTTATTCTGTTGCGGTAAAGACGTCTCACATTGCACACATCTAGCAAAAACATGGCAACCCTGCGTCACAAAGAGCAAAAATTGACCCCTCCAATAATAACGGGACCGGAGGAAATTGCAGGGAGTGTTATTCTAAAATTTTCTCGGCAACCGCAGAACACCAAACTACATCCGGCTGGTTATCAACATGTTTCAGGCATACAAAACCACGCAGTCACTAAAGATTCATTCTCTAAGTTCACACTTGGACTTCCTCTCTGCTGGTCTTGGTGTAATCAGCAACCAATACGGTGAAAGGTTTCACCAGGACTTGGGGAAGTGGAATCCATCAATGCTGTCTGACTGAATCGAGCAGCTTCAGATGTGGAGTACAAACGAAAATCAGCAGCAAAACATTTTATCTCGGGTGAACTAAAATGATGCGACAGCACCATTAAGCGATTAAACACACTACATTTAAGAAAAGTTAATTTCATCTCTCTCTAAATCGCTACATCGCAGAGTCAATCTGAAATTATCTTTGTGTTCAGCATGAAGCTTTCTATCATAATCACCAAAGATTTTCAAGAAGCAAATCTTAAAGTAAAACGTGTTGTCCAGTGCGATTCCTGCATGGCTGCCCGAGGAACTTCCTGCCGTTTCTTCACAACGCCCCATAAAAGCATAAAGGAGCGATTCTGAAGGTTTCACTTGTTTGTATAAAAAAATGAATTTATTTTGTTATTTTTCTTGAAATATACCTTCGGAAAAAAAGCAAATCCTGTCTGATTGAAATGACAGGACTTGACGTTCCAGTAATATTTTAATCATCAGTCAGTCAAAGGACAAATTGTGCTGACAAGCAAAAAAAAAAAACAGCTTGCTGTTTCCCTTTGGAAATTCATCCTTCACAGCCAAACTATTAAAATAAACGCCTTGATAATAACTTCTATCAACTCAAAGGCTTATGGGGGGGGGGGGGGGGGGGGGGTGGTTAACATTATGGGCTGTGTGTGCCACTTATTCCTGTTTGGGATTTAGGGCTCTTCCCAATGGGTTTCGTCCTGTCCTTATGATAGCTGGATATGGCAGTGGTGTCCATTTAAATCTTATTTTTGTAAGGAAAAAAAAAATTCTTTTCTTTTTAAATTATTTTGGAATAGTTGTTCCTTTCTTCCTTAATATTTACTACTGTATGTTAAATGAAAAAAAAAAAATTGTGAATAGTATTTTTATAGACTACTAAGAATTTGGCCGGGTACATTTGTAAATAAGGGAACAAATGTTGATTTTTTCTCTCCTATCCCCTCCCTCATCCACTTTTAAATCAAATTCTGTTGAACATAATTGTCTTTTTTTGTTTCTGTATATATATCTATATATATCTGTACTTTAAATTGTATTTTTGTTTGTTCTCCAGACTCTCATGAATTTAGACATTTAAGTGTGATTCTGTGTTTAGCACAAATCGTGACCGTGTTTTAACTTCTGCACTCGCTCATGTCGTACGAGCCGCTTTTACTGTTTGATGTACTGTTACTTCTTTATTGGCTTTCTTTTCATTTCTTTTGATATCCTGCTATAGACGATTCCTCTCCAGCACTGTTGCAATACAAATAATTGTTTCTAATTTGGATTCTCCAGAACCTCTTACACTCTCCTGCCTTGTGTTTTTGAATTTAAAATTTCTTACGGTTTTAGTTCACCATTGTTTATTTTTTTCTTTGTCTTGCTAGCTGGTGCTGTGTTACTGTGAATCTCCGAGTTCCACCTTTTGATCCCTGGGTAACGTGTTAGCTGTGTTACTGATGACGGGTAACGGCACCATCCAGTGCTGCCTTCAGGTTTACTCAGAATCTCTTCAATTTTTCTCCCAGTTATATCTACTCTTTTTGTTCTTAAATAGTTTTACTATGGTAAACAGCCATTTATAAATTGATAGTTACCTCAGTAAAACCTTACATTTTTAGGATAAGCATCCATTTCTCGTGAATTTGTTTTTCCTTTTCAATTTCGTGCATGCAGGACTAATTGTCCCCAGTTGGTTACTGTTATGATATGAGTGCACTCGGAACAAAGAAAAGGGCCGTAATCCTCACTACCTTATCTGTCTCATGCTAGGCAGCCTGACTCCAAACAACTCTACCGGCAAGGCTTCGGCCTACACAGGCCCACAAGGGGATCTGGCTTCAAAAATTCAGTATTCTTCACACATGAAAGTCCTTCAAGGGAGAGGAACCGGCAAACCTCTGGTGTGATAAACCAAGTCCCACACAAAATCTTTATAATGGAAGGGAGCTATATTTGTTTAAAAAAAAAAATGAAATGGCAGAAAGGATTTTTCCTAAAAAGGCAAACCTGAGCAAACAAGTGTTAAAAGTAATTAAATAGCTGAATAATCTAAACAGCAGAAGAGCAATACTCACAGAGTGCAGTCTGCACATCATAATGAAGGACCCACTCGGTGGGGGGTGGTCCTTCATGTCAGGGAGGCTCCGCCTCTCAGGGTTCCACCTACCAAACCCAAGAGAACACACAATACATACAGTATGTAGGTAAATAGATACAATGGACAATATGAACATCAGTTCTATAAAGATATGAAAATAGCAAAATTAAAATTTTAAATAAATTACATTAATTAAATAAATTAAAATACACAAAGACACAGAAAAAGGACAATAAACACTGGCCTGGACACACACACACACACACGCCAATGACAGCTGCCATGTCTCAAACTCGGGTCCTGCAGGCTCGCGCTGGTGGCAGGTTTTATATTTCTAAGTAACTGCTGCAGCCCCGTTTGCTGCTTTTTAAGATTCCTAACTCTTGACCCTCTCATCATAAATGTGACCCCGTTTGAAATCTGTAAGAGCACACGACAACTCAGCCGCTCGTCATAAAACTTTCCCTCAATTAACAGTTAAATCCCACTTCAAAAAATATTTACCTTGCCACGTCTTTCAGGTCATTTTTGCGCCATCATTGACTCCCCGCTACACGTTAGGTCACAGAGACCACCTAAATGTCATCGTTTCACCTCGGCGATGTTAAGACTTTTAGTAAAGCACCCTAAACGAGTTTCCAAATGTCCCATCTCTGGCACAGGCGCCACACGTTTTGAACGTCGCCATGTCTGACCACACAGTATACCTTAGTGGGCTTCACTCTGCATTTCCAGGACTTTGTGTTCGTTTGCAACCCAAAACAGCGTAGTGGACGCCCTAACATGCGGGATCATCACCACCTCAGGTTAAGATGGCCAATCGATATTAAAAAAAAAAAAAGCTTGGGGTGAAAAATCCGACACCTAAAATGGGGGTGTCAGGTTCGGGTGACAAAAAACGACGTGAGCCGGCACTGGATGACGTGATGTGGTGCAGAATGAAGATACGTGGGATAAAAAGACATTGGTTCAATTAGCACCTCGTTATTTCGATTGAAATCTGGAAAAACGTAAATTTCCAGCGATTTATCGATGACGCTGCACGACCTTCCTTCCGCGTGTCTCCCCAGGCTAATCGATACGTCTTGTTGTACTGGAGCTCCATAGTCACTGGTCTTGGGTTCGTTCTGAATGTTGGCTTCTGGGAAATCTGTTCATTAAATATCCTGCGGGGCGGAAGAAGATCAAAGCGAGCGCGACATCAGTGGGTTAGCAACCGTGTTTACCCCGATGCCGATTTCGGGGGTCCTCACCGCGGCAGCACACCACAGAGATGCTGTTGGTTTGGTCGCGGGCAGCAGTGGGTTGAACGTTTCTTTTTCTCTTAACCAGCAGCCAAACAGTGAGGGGATGTAAAGCTAACCGCTAACTCGGGGGTCTCAACCTCCGCTCTTTCAAAACTCAAAGCCAATTCTTCCTGCTAATGAAACCTCGTATTTAATTCTGTGATATGCTTTGGTGCTCTCATTCCGTCACTGAAGACTTTTCCAAAATTGTTCCATTTCTCATTTTCCTGAGAGCGCCATCCTAATGTTCTGTGGACCACAGCCGGTCGAGATTTCTCGGGCATTCACTTTTTTTCTTGTATTTTCCAAATATTTGTATTGGTTATATTATTAAAATAATAATTGTATGACAGACCCAAAAGTGCAGACGGGGTCAAGTTTGCTGCTCCTCTGGTTGGCTTGCTTGGCACCTGCTTATTCTGTGGCTGCTGGTTAAGGACGAAAAGAAACAAATGAAAGGAGTGTTAAAAAAAATTAAAATCACGTCTGGTCAGGTAAGAGAGAGGCTGAAATGAAAACCTGCAGAGTGAGGTGTGAAACCACAAGCCAGGGGGTCTGGAAAGTCGGTCCTGGAGGGAAGTAGCGGCCTCAGGATTTTGGATGAACCCGGTTGCTTAATTAGAAGCCAACACCAGGCTTTATTTCATTTGACGGCTTGTTTGAGTTGTCACTCTGCCATGTCAGCTCTTTCTTATTTCACAGATTTCCATCCATCCATTGTCCAATCCTAACTACTGGGTCACGGGGGGTCTGCTGGAGCCAACAAGGCAGAAAAAAAACCCCGGGCAGGGGGCGCCAGCCCACCACAGGGGGCACACACCAAGCACAATTTAGGATCACCAACGCACCTAACCGGCATGTCTTTGGACTGTGGGAGGGAACCCACGCAGACACGGGGAGAACATGCAAACTCCACGCAGGGAGGACCCGGGAAGCAAACACCCGGGTCTCCTAACTGCGAGGCAGCAGCGCTACCCACTGCGCCACCCTTACAATACTACATTACTTAATACATAATAATATATGTCAGTCAGTCAGTGTCCAACCCACTATATGCTAACACAGGGTCACGGGGGTCTGCTGGAGCCAATCCCAGCCAACACAGGGCGCAAGGCAGGAAACAAACTCCGGGCAGGGTGCCAGCCCACCACAGGGCACGCACACCCACACACCAACACACACTAGGGACAATTTAGGATCGCCAATCCAGCTAACCGGCATGTCTTTGGACTGTGGGAGGAAACCCACACAGACACGGGGAGAACATGCAAACTCCAAGTGAACCCGGATCTCCTAACTGTGAGGCGGCAGTGCTACCCACTGCGCCACCGTGCCGCCCATGCCCTTCCAAATATTTCCATAAAAAAAGTTTATGACGAATCCACACAGGAGACAAGTGAGACGGAGAACTGCTGGCCCCCTTTTGTCAGCTGCAACTTATTGCTAATAAGGAGCCGCCATTAAAAACAGCAGACGTGGCCGTTTAGGGCTGAAATAATCGGTTTATTTACCTTACCAAGCGAGACCACTAGAACAACACACTTGAGCAATAAGACCGTCAACGGCAGGCCCCCCCAGGACCGACAGACCAGTGCTTCTCAAATTCAGCTGGGGACCCCCCGTGGCTTCAGGTTTTCATTGCCCCCAATTCATTTTTGCCTCTCGTTTATATCATTTAGTTACTTTTGTGTTCTTCTTTTATTCGGCGTTAGCACAGCACGGCAAGTCGGCCCGACTTCTCAATTTATAAACGTTTGTGTCTTTGCTGTGCCTTTGAATGCTCGGCTCTCGTCTGCTGTTGTCCCGTTACATTTACCCTTTCTCTCTTTTTCTCTCTTTCTTTCTCTTTGTAGTTTGTTCCCTTCATTTTATTCTGATTATGGCAAACAGCAACATACACAGCAGACGACACTGAAAGGCTTCGGCGTCAGGTGATCGTTAGGAAATAATGGAGTCAAAAACCGGAATGAAAATCATGATGACAAACCAATTAACGAAAACGGGAAATCGTCCCCCTGTAACAAACACGAATCCTTACTACAGACGAACAAAACAAAAAATAAATAAATAATCAAACGTAGCACAGAAACGGCAGCTTACTTACTTAATGAGACTGGGGGGTCCAACTAAAAAAAGAAGAACAAAAACCTGCAGCCACTGGGGGTCCTGAGAATCGAGTTTGAGAACCACTGGGCTAAAACATCACCAGCTGGGTGTCAGTCGTATGGCGCCTTTCATTTCATTCCTTTTAACTTTCATGTCACACCAGTTATAATAATAATAATAATAATTCATTACATTTATATAGCGCTTTTCTCAGTACTCAAAAGCTACGGAGTCTTCAACTTGAGGCACATGAGCTAAGGAGCAGGCCGGGGCCTTAACTCACAAGTGCAGAAGAGGCGCATCTCAACTCGCTGGCAAAGTAACACAATTCTATGAAAAAGAGGGAGGATAACAGTCAACATCTGGCTTGTGAATGAAATGGTAACAAAGGATAATAATAATAATAACAACAGCAGCACAATTCATTCATAAGCATCTTTCATGAGACTCAAGGTCACTGCACATTAAGTTAAAACAAAAATTTAGACCGCAAAAAAAAAAAAAGTAAGACGGTCAAAATTAAAATCATTACGAATCTTTATATATCAACGACTATTTTACAAATGAGAAAAAGTGCAGCAAAAAAGAAAAAGGCGGACGTATCATAAAAAAAAAACAGTAAATGTAAGCAGAAACAGCGACACTCACACAACTCCACAATAAAGAGAGTGATGCGCCGCTCCTGAGCCTTCACAGCCGACTTAAACAGGCAGAGGGCGGGGCCAGGAGTGCTGATGTCAGGACTCCTGGGAGCTCCACCCACAAAGCACAAGGAGCAGCAGAATAGTCAGAACATATAAACCTAAAATAGAGAAGCCCACCTGAGTACAGGGCAGCGCCCGTCGTGTCCCAACTTTCCATCGAGCTGTTTATCCGTTCAGCACGTCTATCAACAACAAACACGGAGCACCGGCGCTGGGCGCATTCATATCATAAGGACCTATAAAAGACAAAACAAAATTGCGAATTATAGAAATGAATTTTTTTTTTTGTTGAAAAGGGCAGCTGCTGTTAAAAACACATTTGTTTAACTTTATTTTTCTTTTTTTATAACACCCAAAGCTATCTTTTGAATTCCATTCTCAGCTGAGCCCACTTGAAACAAAAACGTTGGCAGCACTGGGACAAGTTAGACATCTCTAGGCTATGGCATTTAAAAATGTTCTGCATTTTTGTTAAATGAATCTGTCAAAAATATATTTTTAATTTAATATAAATAAAGACCAATAAACTACTGGTGTGGGGGTTTGGTGTCACCCGTCGGTGTCCGTGTTTGAGGGAACGACTTGATGACAAGTCACTCAGGTTGTCTGCTCGTCAGACCGCTTTCTTTCTTTCTCTTTTTCTTTCTTTCTTTCTTAGACCCATTGGCCACACGCCGCACCCTCGACTTGATGTGTCAGCTCACTGAAGTGTCCAGAACTTTCCTTTTTCTTTCTTACATTAAAGAAGGGTTGGGGGGGGTCTTATGGCAGGACGCAGCTCGTCTCCTCTGCTCGTTTTCTCCTTTTCTTTCTTTCATTTTCCAGCTCCTGCTTTGTCGTCTGCTGCCTGATTATTGTGTCTCTTTAGGACTCAGTGGCTTTCCCAAAGCCTTCTAAGCACCACCAGGCTCTCCCTTCGTTAAGGATGTGAGATGTCTCGACACTCAAGTGAAAATAGGAAATGTACCGTAAACAAGAATTCAAGTACAAAGTCGCTTTTTAAACACAATTTCTCGTAGCAGGGGAGCTGATTTTAATAAGTGCAGAAGAAGCAAAACGTGATGGAAGGCCAGAGTGGCAATGGAGGCAGCGCCCCCTAAGGGCTGGGAGTGTATGATGCACACAATGTAGGAGGTCCTGCATGACAAGGGGCTGATGGGACAGAAGAATAAACACATCCTAGGAGGCACGAAGACCCACCTGACCTAACGGAGAGCCGTGGAGGCCGGACCACCATTATTATTGATATATACAGTACTGTGCAAAAGTTTTAGGCAGGTGTGAAGAAATGCTGTGAACAAAGAATGCTTTCAGAAATATAAATAATGATTGTTTATTGTTATCAATTTACAAAATGCAAAGTGAGCGAACAAAACAAAAATCTAAATCAAATCAATATTTGGTGTTCCTACCTTTTGCCTTCACACCAGCATCAATTCTTATAGGTCCACTTGCACAAAGTCAGGGATTTTGTAGGATTCTAGTCAGGTGTCTGATCAACCAATTCTACCAAACAGGTGCTAATGATCATCAATGTCACACGTAGGTTGAAACACAGTCATGAACTGAAACAGAAACAGCTTCAAACTGGGTGAGGAACAGCCAAACTCTGCTACCAAGGTGAGGTTGTGGAAGACAGTTTCATGTCATGGCAAGATTGAGCACAGCAACAAGACACAAGGTAGTTCTACTGCATCAGCAAGGTCTCTCCCAGACAAAGATCTCAAAGCAGACTGGGGTTTCAAGATGTGCTGTTCAAGCTCTTTTGAAGAAGCACAAAGAAACGGGCAACGTTGAGGATCGTAGACGCAGTGGTCGGCCAAGGAAACTTAGTGCAGCAGATGAAAGACACATCAAGCTTATTACCCTTCGAAATCAGAAGATGTGCAGCAGTGCCATCAGCTCAGAACTGGCATAAACCAGTGGGACCCAGGTACACCCATCTACTGTCCGGAGAAGTCTGGCCAGAAGTGGTCTTCATGGAAGAGTTGCAGCCAAAAAGCCATACCTCCGACGTGGAAACAAGGCCAAGCGACTCAAGTATACATGAAAACATAGGAACTGGGGTGGAGAAAAATGGCAGCAGGTGCTCTGGACTGATGAGTCAAAATTTGAAATATTTGGCTGTAGCAGAAGGCAGTTTGTTCGTCGAAGGGCTGGAGAGAGCGGTACAATAATGAGTGTCTGCAGGCACCAGTGAAGCATGGTGGAGGTTCCTTGAACGTTTGGGGCTGCATTTCTGCAAACGGAGTTGGAGCTTTGGTCAGGATTAATGGTGTTCTCAATGCTGAGAAATACAGGCAGATACTTATCCATCATGCACTACCATCAGGGAGGCGTATGATTGGCCCCAAATTTATTCTGCAGCAGGACAACGACCACAAACATGCAGCCAAAGTCATTAAGAACTATCTTCAGTGTAAAGAAGAACAAGAAGTCCTGGAAGTGATGGTATGGCCCCCACAGAGCCCTGATCTCAACATCATCGAGTGTGTCTGGGATTACATGAAGAGACAGAAGGACGTGAGGAAGCCTACATCCACAGAAGATCTGGGGTTAGTTCTCCAAGATGTTTGGAACAACCTACCAGCCGAGTTCCTTCAAAAACTGTGTGCAAGTGTACCTGGAAGAACTGATGCTGTTTGGAAGGCAAAGGGTGGTCACACCAAATATTGATTTGATTTCGATTTCTCTTTTGTTCGTTCACTGCATAAAATAAATGATTAACACTTCCATTTTTGAAAGCATTCTTTGTCTACAGCATTTTTTCACACCTGCCTAATACATCTGCACAGTACTGTAAATTGGTCGGTTTGTCAACAGCTGCTGAGGTGTCCACGTCACGACAAGGAGAAAGGTGTGCCAAAGCCATCAGTGCGGCCGTCTGCAGTTCCTGGGCTATGAAAAGAAGGTGACAGCCATCTGCTTACTGATCTGATCTCATCCATCAATACGTGACGATCTGACGAAACCGAGGGTCAGGGGTGCAGAGGGCCACCGGCCTGGACATGAGGCTGAATCAGCTGACAAACCATGTGACAGATAGCGCTGAAAGACGCTATATAACAGAGATAGAGAGAGAGAGATGAAGGGCACCGTATGGCAGATAGATGGTACACACCAAACACGGCCAAATCGCACCACATAAACTAATAAAGCTGACTGAACACCAATAGGAGCAACAAATAAACAGATAAACAAATACCAACACAACGATAAACACTAACACCAAGTTACAGAACTGGCCAATTTCACAACAGCCGCTGAGGTGTCCAGGTCCTGACAAGGAACTTGAGGTTGAAGGCAGCACTTTGTGGAGCAGGTGTGTGAATACCATCAGTGCGCCAGTCTGCACTTCCTGGGCTATGTGGTGCCCTGCCACGTAAATGCTATTTGATTTTGCTTTTGTCTCTTAGGCGTCCTCAATGTCAACCCTGTAGCTGCCTATGCACCCTAATTGTGGGGGGGCACATTGGGCAGATGGTCATAAAGACCACCTTGGGGGGTTGCGTGGTCTCCAAGGATTGTCATGGAGAAAGGACGCCAGGATAGTTTAAAAAAAAAAAAAGGGGACAAAAAACGGGAAACGTCTAAGCGCCTTGAGCATGGGAAAGGCGCTATATAAATAAAATGTGTTATTATTATTATCATTATCCACAGTCAGAGAAAGGAAAGGAGGTGGGCATCTTGAAGACTTTCCCTGGCCAACCCACTCTAAAGTATAAATGGATGGGACAGTCAGGAGAAATGAAAGTGGGAGACATAAGAGCGATTCTTACTTATCTGGGTGGGGAAAGAGAACAAGGAAAATGGAGTCATATAAACGTCTACGCCTGTCCGTCTGTCTGTGCGAGGTGGAGTCGGGGTGAGGGCTCCACCTCCGAGGAAACAGAAAACTCTCGTAGCCGCTAACATCGGTATCCCCTTTTACTTTTCCTCCCGCTAATAATACACAAGCGAGGGGAGCACGTCGGCAAAACGAAACCTCCTGGGAGAGCAAAAGTTTGTAGGACCCCGAGCTTTTAACAGTACGGGCTTACATTGCTAGTATTATCATAAGTGTCTGGAAACTGCCTGGATTTGGGGGTTCGTCTCGGGTGAAGGGTTTTTTACATTCTCTGTTTGAGGGGATGTGGGCCGAGGGGGGGTGCCTTCATGAATTTGGTTGTTGCAATTTATGTTTGTATAGTTTATCTTTTATATATTGTCACAAACTCCACTCTGAGTCATAACAAGGTTTGGGGCAGCCACCCGTATATTTGGTATCCTGGCTGCAAAGTTGAACAATGAATACAGCACTGCTGAGGGGACAGGGAAAAGGGGGCGGGGTTAAAGGGGAAGACAGGAAGTGAGATCAAAGGGGGCGGGCTCACAAGGGTCTTCAGCCATAGGCTCAAGCCTGGACGTGACGTCACAGGGGGCTGGAGCCAGAAAGGTCTTCCTCCATAGGCTCGGACCTGGAAGTGATGTCAAGAGGGCCAGGTGGAAGGTCTGCAGGAAAGGGAGAAAAAGAGTCAGTGCCCTCTGTCACGTCCCGGTCTGACTCGGAACTGCCCTCACTCAAGCCCTATAGATGCCTCCCATGCACACGTGTGTGACACCATATATAAGATTCATCTAATGCAGGTATTTTCTCCTTGTCTGTGTCTCACAATTATTCTGCTGAGATTGTGCAAGTTATATTAGTTATCATATCACAGGAAGGGGTCCGAGAGCATTTTAAGGTTGACCTGCTATCCCACTCACATACACGACCAATACTGATGCTCTGTGGAAGAAAGGACAGAGCCGACTATACTTCACTAGAAGGCTGGCGTCCTTCAACATCTGCAATAAGATGCTGCAGATGTTCTATCAGACGGTTGTGGCGAGCGCCCTCTTCTACGCAGTGGTGTGCTGGGGAGGCAGCTTTAAGAAGAAGGACGCCTCACGCCTGGACAAACTGGTGAGGAAGGCAGGCTCTATTGTAGGCACGGAGCTGGACAGTTTGACATCTGTGGCAGAGCGACGGGCGCTGAGCAGACTCCTGTCAATCATGGAGAATCCACTGCATCCACTGAACAGGATCATCTCCAGACAGAGGAGCAGCTTCAGCGACAGACTGCTGTCACCGTCCTGCTCCACTGACAGACTGAGGAGATCATTCCTCCATCACACTATGTGACTCTTCAATTCCACCCGGGGGGGTAAACGTTAACATTATTCAAAGTTAGTGTCTGTCTGTATACCTGCCTGGCACTCGCCACCTTGCACATTTTCACTTGCACTGTGTTTTTATCACTCTTTAATTTAATATTTTTTTTATCAGAATGCTGCTGCTGGAGTTTGTGAATTTCCCCTTGGGGTTAACAAAGTATCTGTCTATCTATCTTAATTATATAGTGCCTTTCACTCTATTATATAGTGCCTATCTATCTATCTTACTTATATAGTGCCTTTCACTCTATTATATAGTGCCTGTTTATCTATCTATTTTATATAGTGCCTTTCACTGTCTTAATTATATAGTGCCTTTCATGCTCTTATATAGTGCCTGTTTATCTATCTATCTTAATTATATAGTGCCTTTCACTCTATTATATAGTGCCTGTTTATCTATCTATCTATTATATAGTGCCTGTTTATCTATCTATCTCTTAATTAAACAGTATAGTGCCTTTCACTCTATCTTAATTATATAGTGCCTTTCACTCTATTATATAGTGCCTGTTTATCTATCTATCTATCTTCATTATATAGTGCCTATCTATCTATCTTACTTATATAGTGCCTTTCACTCTGTCTTAATTATATAGTGCCTTTCATGCTCTTATATAGTGCCTGTTTATCTATCTATCTTAATTATATAGTGCCTTCCAGCTCTATCTATCTATTATATAGTGCCTGTTTATCTATCTATCTCTTAATTATACAGTACAGTGCCTTTCACTCTATCTTAATTATATAGTGCCTTTCACTCTATTTTATAGTGCCTGTTTATCTATCTATCTATCTATCTATCTTCATTATATAGTGCCTTTCACTCTATTATATAGTGCCTGTTTATCTATCTATCTATCTTCATTATATAGTGCCTTTCACTCTATCTAACCTTTGGTGGGGACGTATAACGATTTCGGCTGGGAAAGATAGATAGATAGATACTTTATTAATGTCGAAGCATTATAATCCCACCCACCACCACCACCATCACATTGCCCACTCTCTACAGTTTTCCATGCAGTATGTATAGCAAGTGCCTTCAAGGCTTCGTGTTCTGGGGGGCGACATTTTCACTTTTACTTAGGGCAGTAAGACAAGGCAAGGGACAATGAGAGAAAAACGTCAGGGGGACAGTGGAGGAGAACTGCAGGAAGTCTCAACCCAATGCCAACACTGCCTCTGTACCCGTGTTTGGCTGAAGAGCCCTTCTTATCAAAAGATGGGTCTGGGACGTCCTCACCATGAGTTGGGATTTCTTCACGCTGAAAACAAAACGTGTGGCTAAAACAGACAATGTTGAGCTTGCTGTGTGTGAGCCACCTTGATTTGAGGACTGGTGGTCCACACGTTTCCTAGTTTTTATTCGAGCCAAGATTCGAGATACAAGCCATCAAAGAGCTTCCGAGGAACTGACGACAGAGGAGTTGACAGAACTACAGACGCGGCAACACACGGAGGTTCTGCAGGAGTTTGGTGAGGTGGAGAAGCTCATCTCTTCAAGTGAGATAAAGGAAGTGTTGGCAATGTGGGAAAAAGTTTCAGACTTTATTGAAAATAAACGCCCTGAAAAAGTTGCAACTGGTGGTGCAGCGGCGCTGTTTAGTGACACTCGCTCAGCTCACTTCAGAAACATTCTAAAGGGGACGAAGAAACAAAGCTCTTTGGCTTTGATTGAAACGCCCTGCGAATGAAAGTGACGAAAAGAAACAAAAAGATGAGTGAAGAAGAAAATGAAGTTAAGCAAAAGAAAAATAATACAATCTGCTAATCGGCTGTTTATTTCTTGAGATTCTCTTTTATGTATTCGGTTTTATTTTGTTTGTATACAATATTTGTTCATTATAAATACACGTTTCTTATGCTGAAAACATTTAACAAAAAATTGGGGCGGCGTTTTGGGAGGGCTGGCATTTCAATTAATTTTAATGGGGAAAATTGATTTGACTTACGAGCTCAGTCACGGAATGAATTCAACTCGTATCTCAAGGTACCACTGGATAGTTTTTGGGACCCGTCTGTCTGTCTGTCCGCTTTTCACGAGAGAACTACTTAACGGATTTAGATCGGGGTTTTTTTCTAGAATTTACTTGAACATTCCATTGATTTTGCAACTTTTTCGTTGCGCTGAGTATCAGAGTTTGCTTGCAGGAGTGATATACTCGTGCTAATCTGAGAGAGAGGCTGCGGGCCGACGGGAGCAGGAAAGGACCCTCATCGCTGTCCTGTTTCACTACTATGTGGGCAGAGTTGCGAGGGATAGCTAGTATCTATATACAAATATCAATAACGTGCAGTGAATACACGACTTATAGTCTTCATCCTCTTTCTCAGTACGTTTAGCATTCGTGTGCTCAGAGGTTGATGCGCTTGCTGCTTCCTGATCAGCTCTTCTTTTCTCCACCCAGGTGGCCCGCTTCTTCTCTTCTTTCTTTTCGTATTAAAACTGATTAAGTCGGTGTTTGTGTTGCAATTACTTAGTACGCTTTCTTTAATTTTTCACTTGAGCTGGCACTCAAGTCTTCAATCTCACTCAAGAAAGATTTAAGATATGAGGAGGTAGGGGAAGTGACGGCGAAGGTGGTAGGGAATGAGAACAGCGCCCGTAGGCATGTGCCACATGGCCACCCTGCTGCCTGCTGACGAGAGTTGATTGTACAATAAAATAAAATAAAAATAAAATGAGGAATAACCTTGGAGGTCAATCATCACCCCGATAGCGGACAGTAGATGTGACATGGTATACAGTGCATCCGTAAAGTATACCCAGCGCATCACTTTCTCCACATTTTGTTATGTTACAGCCTTATTCCAAAATGGATTAAATTCTTTTTTTTCCTCAGAATTCTACACACAACACCCCATAATGACAACGTGAAAAAAGTTTACTTGACGTTTTTGCAAATTTATTAAAAATAAAAAAAAATAGAGAAATCCCATGTCCATAAGTATTCACAGCCTTTGCCATGAAGCTCCAAATTGAGCTCAGGTGCATCCTGTGTCCCCTGATCATCCTTGAGATGTTTCTGCAGCTTCATTGGAGTCCACCTGTGGTAAACTCAGTTGACTGGACATGATTTGGAAAGGCACACACCTGTCTATAGAAGGTCGCACAGTTGACAGTTCATGTCAGAGCACAAACCAAGCATGAAGTCAAAGGAATTGTCTGTAGACCTCCGAGACAGGATTGTCTCGAGGCACAAATCTGGGGAAGATTACAGAAAAATGTCTGCTACTTTGAAGGTCCCAATGAGCAAAGTGGCCTCCATCATCCGTAAGTTGAAGAAGTTCGAAACCACCAGGACTCTTCCTAGAGCTGGCCGGCCATCTAAACTGAGCGATCGGGGGAGAAGGGCCTTAGTCAGGGAGGTGACCAAGAACCTGATGGTCACTCTGTCAGAGCTCCAGAGGTCCTCTGTGGAGAGAGGAGAACCTTCCAGAAGGACAACCATCTCTGCAGCAATCCACCAATCAGGCCTGTATGGTAGAGTGGCCAGATGGAAACCACTCCTTAGTAAAAGGCACATGGCAGCCCACCTGGAGTTTGCTAAAAGGCACCTGAAGGACTCTCAGACCATGAGAAAGAAAATTCTCTGGTCTGATGAGACAAAGATTGAACTCTTTGGTGTGAATGCCAGGCGTCACGTTTGGAGGAAACCAGACACCGCTCATCACCAGGCCAATACCATCCCTACAGTGAAGCATGGTGGTGGCAGCATCATGCTGTGAGGAACTGGGAGACTAGTCAGGATAAAGGGAAAGATGACTGCAGCAATGTACAGAGACATCCTGGATGAAAACCTGCTCCAGAGCGCTCTTGACCTCAGACTGGGGCGACGGTTCATCTTTCAGCAGGACAACGACCCTAAGCACACAGCCAAGATATCAAAGGAGTGGCTTCAGGACAACTCTGTGAATGTCCTTGAGTGGCCCAGCCAGAGCCCAGACTTGAATCTGATTGAACATCTCTGGAGAGATCTTAAAATGGCTGTGCACCGACGCTTCCCATCCAACCTGATGGAGCTTGAGAGGTGCTGCAAAGAGGAATGGGCGACACTGGCCAAGGACAGGTGTGCCAAGCTTGTGGCATCATATTCAAAAAGACTTGAGGCTGGAATTGCTGCCAAAGGTGCATCGACAAAGTATTGAGCAAAGGCTGTGAATACTTATGGACATGGGATTTCTCAGGTTTTTTATTTTTAATAAATTTGCAAAAATCTCAAGTAAACTTTTTTCATGTTGTCATTATGGGGTGTTGTGTGTAGAATTGTGAGGAAAAAAATGAATTTAATCCATTTTGGAATAAGGCTGTAACATAACAAAATGTGGAAAAAGTGATGCGCTGGGAATACTTTCTGGATGCACTGTATGAGTATCAAATTCCAGGTCACTAGGCCAAACGGTTTGTGAGCTACAAGTGATTTAAAATCCTGGACAGACAAACGAACAGCCATGCTAGCGTATTACATACAAAGACCAGTAACGGCGCACTGCACGATAATCTGCAGTGAATACACTTCATCCTCTTTCTCTGTACGTTTACCATTCGTTTGCTCAGAGGTTGATGCCCTTGTTCCTTCCTGATCAGCTCTTCTTTTCTCCACCCAGGTGGCCGGCTGCTTCTCTTCTTCCGTCTGCATCTTTTCACGTTTAAACTGATTAAGTCGTTTGGCATTCGTTTGCTCAGAGGTTGATGCCCTTGTTCCTTCCTGATCAGCTCTTTATCTCTCCACCCAGGTGGTCCACTTCTTCTCTTCTTTCTTTTCGCATTTAAACTGATTAAGTTGGTGTTTGTGTTGCACTTACTTAGTACGTTTTCTTTAATTTTTCACTTGAGCTGGCACTTAAGTCTTCAATCTCACTCAAGAATGATTTAAGAAATGAGGAGGTAGGGGAAGTGACGGCGAAGGTGGTAGGGAATGAGAACGGTGCCACATGGCCACCCTGCTGCCGAGAGTTGATTCTACAATAAAATAAAATGAGGAATAGCCTTGGAGGTCAATCATCACCCCGATAGCGGACAGTAGACGTCACGTAGTATATGAGTACCAAATATCAGGTCAGTAGTTCAAACGGTTTGTGAGCTACAAGATGATTTAACATCCTGGACAGCCACGCTAGCGTATTATATAAGACTAGACAAAGAGCCCGTTTGGACAACGTAAGATGAAACGGGCACGAGTTTGTGTCAGCAGTGTATGAAGAACAAAATGATAAGTAACGAAGAAGTTGTTTTGTAATGATTGTAGTCCACTTTACTCATTACTGTACAGGCTTGTACTGTTAGTTGATGAATTTTCCAGGCCTATAGTATAATATTGAATGATGAATGTTCCAGTACAATATGGAATAGTAATAAATATAAGCACCACAAACCTGATATAGGTGTATTGAATGAATGCGTAATTAGGCCTCGAGCTGTAGTCGAAATCGCCTTTCAGGCCTCTAGAGCTTTAATCGAAGTCGCCTTTCACTTTGAATTTTTGCGTTCGTAAATCCACCGCCTGCCACGAGGTCGGTCTCGTAACGTTTTTCGGGCAGCTGCACAGAAGGCGACTGCGCATTCGGCTTCGGACAGACGTGAGTGAGTGAGTGAGTGAGGAGGCAGGCGGATTATGTATTAAGATGATGTTATGCTCATCCTTAGCTGTATAGATGACACTTTATTTGTCCCTGTTGTGATGTCACTTGATGCCTCCTGATTGTGTTGCCGTGGATGCATTTTCATTCGGGTCACTTGAACCCGAGGCCACAGCAGGCTCGCCCCTACATGAAGACCTCAGTGCTGGCCCCAGTAATGATAACAAATGGCGTCTGAATTAAAGAGGCCAAAAAAAAACCCACCCCTATCAACGCCTCATTCCCATTTGCAAATCTTAATTCCCAGCAATTTCCCGAGCACTTTCCTTAATGTTGTCAGCAGAGTGTGTTAGAGCTCTCATTCTGATGACACAATCCATCAGTCTCCTCGCTCCTGTCATTCTCGGCTCGGCCGGCCAGGTGCTGCTGAGGTTTGAAAAATGACTTACTTAGCGGCTGATTTTTAATGACGGCCCGCTCTGGAAACGCCGCTCGGAGAATTCTCCCGCCAGAGGGATTCGACGAGCGTCTCCTAATGGGATCACGGCCACGGGGAAAAAATAAATAAATAAACCAATCAAGTGTTCTCCACACCAGAGCGTCAAGGACAAAGGCAAATAAAGAGGGAATTGGGATGCAGGGGTTAGGAAAAAAGGTGGGACATGGAGACGGAGACGACGCTGCGCTCACCATGGTTCGAGTATAATGGAGGCCTTCTAAATCCCCTTGGGATTAATAAAATATCTATCTATCTATCTGTCTATTGTGGAATATGACCCGGACACAGACAGGCAGACATGTTTAAATTACCCCACACACGTTTATTTAGGGTCTCCATTATACAATCCATCACTACTCACATAAGCTCCAATACCCCTCAGTCCAGGCCTTATCACAACGCCTTCTCTCTGTCTCTGTCTCTTCAGACCGCCTCCTTCTCTCCTCCAGAACCTTGTCCTTCTTCCACCCGACTCAAGTCCATCTCTGAAGCGAGGCGGCCCCTTTAAATAAGCACCCAGATGTGCTCCAGTGTGGCAGAAGTGCCGGCTTTCTCCCCGGAAGCACTCCGGGTGTCCCTGTTCCTCTTCCCCCCAGCACTTCCTGGTGTGGCGGAAGTGCTGCGGTCCAGGGTCCTCCATGTATTGGGGTCCCCCTGGCGGTGACCACAGGTCCCTACAGGGTCGAGCTTCCCAGCTCTGTACCCGTGGTCCCCAGGGTGGTCGCCCCCTCGAGGTCTGGAGGAGGAATGAGCCCTCCTCCTGTCTTCCTGGGCGTCCCGGCCGGGCGTGAACCCCGTCCGGGTGCCACACTATCTAAAGTGCCTTAGAAGTCCCTCCCATGTGCTTCTCCCTCCAGCTTCTACGATATTCCTCTCCTCATCATCAAACACGACCACGTTAGGTGCCAAGATGAGCCCCGTGACCCCGAAGTGACGGTTTTTGATCGTCAAGTTCATTCTAATTAGCTGCTGACACCCACAAGGAACTTTTGAAACTCCTGAATCCAAATTCAAGGTCCTTAGGGAGCAGAAGTGCATTCTAGCAGGAACGAGCAGATGAACCGACAGCCCACTGCAGGCCACATTCGCTCACAGGGGTCAGTTTAGATGTTCAGCACACCTTTGAGACGTGAGAGGAAACCCGAAAAACCAAAGAGATGGCCGTGGTGACGCCACACAGATGACGACATTACGAGGGCTGAGCCAATGCAGAGGTGTGGAGCAGGAGAGACGATCCAGCGAGATGAAAAAACAGAAAGGCAAAGGCGAGCAAATGATTAATGAAGCAATAAGAGGATGATCCATAAAATGAAATATCATACGCCGTCGCTTCCATTTTTAATCATTTTAATTCCGCAGCTGTGCCATTTACTGTATGATTGCATTAGATGGCTACTTATTGCGTGATGTTCTTCACTTTATTATGGAAAGTGGCTTCTGATGGGAGACATCAGTGAAATCAAGATCGATAGATTGATTAAAAGAACGGCCGTCTCGAATTCCCAGAGATGAATTATTAAAAACGCACCGAAGTTTAGGCTAGAAATGTAAAAAAATACTCAAGATGTGGGCATGCGATTGACCAGAGGAGGAGAAGGAGGAGTGCAGAATGTCTGTCTGGCCTTAAGATGGCCACATGTAGATTGTAGGCAGGAGGGCCCGCAGCTGAAACCTGAGTCCAACAAACCAAACCGCGAATCGGAACATCCAGGGGGTCGCAGAGAGCCGAGACCACCTGATGACAAAGGACAATGGAAAGAAAGAAAAAAATAAAACAAACTCAGAGGAAAGTTCTAAAATAAAGCAAAGAATGAAACAGCCATCTGCTTACTGATCTGATCACATCCATCAATACGTGACGATCTGACGAAACCGAGGGTCAGGGGCGCAGAGGGCCAACGGCCCGGACATGAGGCAGGAGGGGACGGCAGCCATCCCAGGACATGCTGAATCCGCTGACAAACTGTGCGACAGATAGCTCTGAAAGACGCTATATAATGGAGATAGATAGAGAGAGAGAGAGAGAGAGATGAAGGGCATCATATGGCAGATAGATGGGCACCCAGCAAACGACACTAAACACCCATAATACCTCTAATAGATAACAGATACTGAGATGGACAGATATGAAGGGCGCTGAAAAATAGACAGAGCAAGTGTGAGGCACTCCAGAACAGTTAGATGGATCATAAAAGACACCATACTGTCTACTAGATAAATAGACAGACGGATATAAAAGATATAATACGATATAATAGATAACGGATACTTACACATATCGGGTGGTCCAGATCTAACTATGCAACTTTTAATGCAATGCAGGAAAACCATGCAAGACAAAAGAATTGTTCGAAATATCTTGCAATAAACGAATGCAGGGCAGGTGCTGCCATCTACCGGCAACAAAAATAATTTTTTGTGAATTCTCTATGTAATAAAGCACAATGAAAATTGCATAATTAGATCTGGACCACCCTATACAGACACGAAGGGCACTATATAAATGATAGATAGATAGATAGATAGATAGATAGATAGATAGATAGATAGATAGATAGATAGATAGATAGAAAGGCACTATATAATAGATAGATAAGGCACTATATGATTGATAGATGAGAGGCATTTTATAATAGATAGATAGATAGATAGATAGATAGATAGATAGATAGATAGATAGATAGATAGATAGATAAAGGCACTATATGATAGATAGATAGACACACATGAAAGGCACTATATGACAGACAGATAGTGTGATGGGTGGCTGGCTACATATTCCGGCCCACACCTCCAGGCCGCCAGGTGGAGCTCTCCCAACAGCATGGAGGTTCCCCGAATTCCAGCAGGGCCTTATGGACCTTGTAGTTTCTATGCGCAGCCCTGCTGGATATCATGGGGGCCACCGGGAGCCGCTGTAGGGAGGCTTTCAGACTGCCATGTGCCCTATAACCTGGAAATACGTCCTGGTCACATGAACAGGAGAAACAACGTGCTTCCAGGTTGAAGAAAAGGTCTTTTACTCTGACCCGGAAGTAATGAGGACTTATGGATTGTTGGACAGGAACCACTTCCAGGTCAGGGGGTATAAAAGGACTGTGGGAAAGCCCAGACACTGAGCTGAGCTGAGCTGGGAGGAAGGGTGACGAAGTGTCTGGGAGAAGAGGATTGGTATTTGTAGAGAGTATTGATTATTGTATGTGTAGTGTGGAGTGGAGGGTGCTTTGTGCAAGAGGTCGATAACAGCCTCTACTGCTACAATAGATAGATAGATAGATAGATAGATAGAAATGGCACTATATAACTGATAGCATATTGCATAATATATTAATAGATATGAAGGACACTATACCTGCATAATAGATATTGTACATAGCCCTGAAAGTGACTATATAATCTACATAAATAAATTCATAAAAATGTCTGTACATTTCTTTATCTTTGTCTTATTTGTTTGCTAAACATGCAAAAACAGCTCAACCGAAAGTCACAAAGTTCAAAACACATATACCATATTAGGGTGAAGGTTATACTTGAAAAGGTGAAAACCAAACCCCAGGTCTAAAGCTGGGACTACAGTTCCCATCAGGCAGCAGGAGTGCGCTGGGGCTGATGGGAATACACCATTATCAGCGCACACGATTGTTTTGCTGACCCGTTACCTCAGTGGCAGTTTTATTGTCTGGCTGGATTACGGTTTTTGTCTTAATGACGATGGGATGCACTTGAGCCAAATTTCAAGTGTCACAGCAAAGGATCTGAACACTTGTGTCAATGGTGAACTTCATTATTTTTTTATTATTATTATTATTAAAATTGCAAAAATCTCTAAACTCCTGTTTTTGTTTTGTCATTTTCGGGTATTGAGTGTTGCTTGATGAGGGGAAAAATGAGGCTGAAAAGCATGAAAAGGTGACACCAGCGAGAAGTCACTCAGGGCCCCCTGGATGCTCACATGGAGCGCCAGACTTGCCCATTTCTGTCCTCACTCCATCCAACTAGCCTACTGAAGATGGCACAGGTTTGCCCAGTTCATGGCGTGCAGAGGAGCCCCACTGGTATACTTGCAGCATTTTCACCTTTATAGTCATGGAATCCCCTCTGAGCTTTGCCAGTGTTGCCCCTCTGATTAATTTCAGCCCCCTTTCTACAAATGAACTTCTCTGTCGCCTTGAAATGCAGTCGTTACTATAAAACAGCAGGCGGTGATGCAGTGAAACACGGCCTTGGCACTCACTCGGCGATAACTTCAAAAAAGAGTCCAGAGAGCTACTCGGCCTGCGTTTCTTCTCCAGTAAGTAGTGGTGTCTTGAAAACAGGGGGGTCATTGTTACATGTTTTAATTTAGAGAATTATCCTCCTCACTTCATTCTGCATACAATGCAGCCATGAAAGCCCATTGTCTGATCACAATAGTCGTATAATTGAAGTCTGCCGCCATTGTGCTGCGAGCATCTCAACTAAATTCTACTCGCTGCTGCTTTTCACGGCTCTCGTCAGATCGCTCGTCCATCAAGCGGCACTACAAGCCCCGCCGTCTCCCATGTTTAATGTCCTGATTATTTCTGTTTTCTCGGTGAATAACTTGTTATAAGATTTACTTCAATGTTAACCTGTTCGGTGCGTGCAAAAGTGGAAAGTGAAGAAGACGGAAGATTGACCCATAAAAACGCACCACCTACTTCAAGGCTTTAAACCCACCAAGCATTAAAAAAGTGGAAAAGATGCGACGTGTGGATAAAGAAGGAAATGGTGACACAGGAGGCGGGCAGAAACCAGCGTGCCTTAAGGCTCCGCCACATTACACGACATTTCTGGTGATTTTCAGGCATAGCCTTCGATTATCTTAAGGAGTCGGGAGGCAGTTGGTGGTGCGGTCCGGTGTAGCCTGCCACATCATGTGGCATGTCCTGCCACTCATTCCAACTAATCCACCACATTGCTCGGATTACATGTTGTCGTTACTTGTAGGGGCAGCTCTGTGTGAACGAGTCTGTCCAGCAGGAGGTGCTAGCTTCCTTGTTGGAATAAGTTCTTTTGTAATTGTGGCATGTTACATAACCCGAAACGATATAGAAATGATATATAAAAAGGCGATACTCTTCCCTTAGTGATACGGCAGTAAGAAATCACATAGGAGAAATAACTTTCTTTAATGACGATTTACGTGACACACGAGGAAGCCATGACAAGACTTTTCAATGAAGTGGGATCTCTAAGTCTGCCATTTTTATCGCTGCGCTGGAAGGATTTTCCGGATCGGATGACGTTATCTCCCATCAGTCCGTCAGCTTCAAAGGTGTGCCGGGCAATGTCCCAAGGCTTTTTACTCTTTCTCCATGTGCAGGCCCCCAACTTTGGTGAATCATGCCATTCCAAACAAAGCAAAGAAGATCCAATGTCATGCTGACTCTGACACACAGAAGTAGCACACGTTGTCCATTTTTGCAGTTGTCCCTGTCTTGTCTTCTAATAATTGCCTAGCAGTTCTAAATGATGAGCCCCTGTGTGCTAAATCTGGCCTTGTGTAAGGGTTAGGGTTACTTATTACGACGAGAGCCAACAACCCATAAATGCACGTCCACCACTACAATGCAGCGATGGGGAATAAGAAAAACGCAGGTGTCTTGGACCTCAAAAACAGAGGAGAAGCTCGTCTGTCTGATTCCTTTTATGTACCACGACAGAATGGGGAAAAATAAAAAGGGAGACGAGATTGTGGGTAAACTCGCCTTGGCTGCTAACCCTTTGTACAACACCAGCTTGTAGCGAGGCCACATAATAATAAGTATTGACTTTTGTCTGTGTGGAGTGCGTTTTGTTTTCATCGTCCCGTTTGCTATGCTATATGTGTGTAGAAGTAAATGTTGTCCCCATAGGATTAAAGGGGAAGGATGATGAAGGGAGAATGCAACCCCGAGATGGAAGTTACCTGCTGCGTTCCACCAATTACATCTACAGGAGTGGAAAGGAAAGGAGGAGAGAGAGAGAGAGACAACGAAGATCGTGACAAGGAAGGAGCCATTATTTACAGTCATTTCCACCCGTCATCTCGTTTATTGTGCCATTCCATTACTTGCTTTTTCAAGATCCGGATCAACATTTACGGCTACCTGCGCAGAGAAACCCCGGGGTTGGGAGTCACACCAACCATTGCTGAGGACCCACACGGTGAGGTCGTTTTTGTATTGTCGGGAGGAAGCGAGGTATCATATATCCGGTAAACCAAACCCGGGGGTGGGCGAGCAAAGCGAGCAGGGGGCAGAGCCCCCTAGTATTTCATATTTATCATTGGACTAAAATAATAGTGATACCGAATCAAGCATATTTAACTCTGAGCCACAGAAAAAGACAAGCGATAAATGGAAATATTTTTACTGTGAAATATAATAAATACAAAAAGGGAGATCAAAGTACATTTAACCCTTAATTTTCAGTCAAAAGAGGCAGACAGCTCCTAATTAACTCATTTAGGGCGAATGTCGGCGCTTCTTGACATGTAGCCCTGAGAGCTAATGTCGACATCCAGGGGTAAAGGGTGATAATCGGCTGTAAACGTCGACAAAACTCGATGTCATGTGATACAGTAAGTATACGCTCATTGCTGGGAGGAATGCTAGACTCGTTGACTTGATATCTTACTATAGTGTTTACTGACGAATACAAATTGTACATCATCTGGGAAAGCATTCCTGATTTTTTGACGTGCCTAAGTATTCTGCAGAACACTCATTGTGTGTTGCATCCCCCATATAACTTTTTTATTTTTTGGGGGGGTCTTTCGCTGCTATTGTCCAACTGTCAGGTATTCTGAGGTGTCATGCCAGTATGGCTTTCTGCACATGACAGTAAACTCGACTTTAGTGGTTTTTCTAAGACACAGAATTTCTGACGGAATTCAACGAACGAATGCGGAAAGTGACAAAGCCACTAAAGTGTAAAAGTTCACATGGCTTTAGCTAAGAAAACTCCCGCTCCACTATGGCAGGAGAAGAATAGCAAAACAGAAGAAGAAGAAAAAAGACCTGCTGGGGTCTCCGAGAAGCTCGTAGAGATAAGCGCGCCGGCCCTTTAGTAATTGTGTGTGTCGCTTTATTTTTTTCTTCCTCCCCATCAGTCCACAGTAATCTCGCTCCAACGAGGTGCCCGCCGAAGACAGACAGTTTTGGAGCTGCCAATAACACGAGAAAGGATTCAGAGAAGAAAAAAAAAAATAAAACGAGAAAGAGGCCAACAAGAAAACACTGCAATAATTATCCCTCATTAGCAATATTCACGAGAAGAAGAAGCAGGGAAGATTAATACAGGACAATGCGCTCCATTATTCAAACACCTTTTTTTCTTTTGCAAATTGCTACAATTTCATGCAAATTTTCTTGTGATTCATTTTAACCTCATATTGCCAAATCTGAAAGCGGTGATGTGTTCCAGGAGCTCCAGATTTTATTTTTTTAAGTGGATTATTAATTTATCAAGGCTTAGTCATATTAAGAAAAAATAAATTCATAAACAAATTGCCATTTTTGTTTTTTCAAATTGACAAGGCCTCTATTACAATGTGTTTATTAAACAACCTCTTCGTTACCTTAAATTTAACTAAAATCAAAATATATAAAACAGTATAGCCTTACCCGAAAATAGGGACATGGTGAGTGACAACAGCAGATTATGGGGAGGCACTGCAGGGGCTTCTTCTGTCTGGAGGTCAAAGAACAAACCGGGACACGGGATGGACCACTCACTGGACGGAATGCCTGGGAGTTCAGGTGTGCCACGTCTCAGCTCAGATGCCAAGCAACCATCTGCCAATTGGAAAGGACCGGTGCTGATCAGATGGGATACCAAGGAGACTTCTGGGAGTTAGGGTGTACCACTGCCTGGATCGAATACCAAAGAACCTTCTAGAACTTAAGGTATAGCACTCCTCGGATAGGATGCCAAGGAACTATTCATCAGTTGGAATGGACTGCTGTCTAGATGGGATAATAAGAAGCCTTAATAATAATTCTTTGCATTTATATAGCGCTTTTCTCGCTACTCAAAGCGCTCAGCAATTGCAGGTTAAGGGCCTTGCTCAAGGGCCCAACAGAGCAGGGTCCCTATTGGCATTTACGGTATTCGAACCGGCAATCTTCCGATTGCCAGGGCAGATCTCTAGCCTCAGAGCCACCACACAAGCCTTCTGGGAGTTGAGGTAAAACCAATGCTTAGAAGAAATGGTAAGGAAACATCGGGGAGTTGGGATGGACCACTGCCTGGATGGGATGCCTTTAGGAGCCACATGGAATTTACAGTGTACCAATGTCCAGAAAGAGAAACATTTAAAGAAACATCTGGGACTTTGTATAGACCACTGCCCACAATGGATATCAAGGAGCCATCCATCAGTTGGAATGGAGCACTTCCTAGAACGAATACCAAGAAGCATTCTGGGAGTCGGGCTGTAGTAATGCACAGAAGAAATGTAGAGGAAACATATGGGAGTTGAGATGGACCACTCACTGCCCAGATGGGATACAATACAATTTATTTTTGTATAGCCCAAAATCACACAGGAAGTGCCGCAATGGGCTTTAACAGGCCCTGCCTCTTGACAGTTCCCCATCCTTGACTCTCTAAGAAGACAAAGAAAAACTCCCAAGAAAACCTAGTAGGGAAAAATGGAAGAAACCTCGGGTAACGCAATTCAAAAAGATACCCCTCTCCAGGTAGGTGGGGCGTGCAGTGGGTGTCAAAAAGAAAAAGGGGGTCAATACAACACAATACACAGAGCAGAACAAATCCTCAATATAGTATAAAAATAAAAATTTTAGAAGTACGGAGCAGAATTTAACAGTAGATGATATCACATAATATGATTTGGATTTGTTTAGAGTCCTGGAGACCTCATTCATCAAGCTGCCTCCCCCATTTGGCCATTTCACAGCTGAAATAGCACTAATCCGATAAAAGGACCCCTCTATCCCATGATTCTTGCGATCCTCCATTAGGGATGACTTTACCTTAGGCAGGCAAAACAACTTGGCAGGTGGGCCATGGCACCAAGTGCCACATTTGAGTACCAAGAAGAGAAACAGAACAGGTGAGAGTTAGTAACAAATTCTAACTATCATGTTACTTATGTTTTAGTGCTAATGACTAACAACAGAGATGCAGTCTGTACAGTCAATCAGCAGCTCTAGTCAGGGTGTGCTAAACTGAAGTAGTGAGTCTTCAGCTGGGATCTGAAAGCTGAGACCAAAGGAGCATCTCTTATAGTAGCAGGCAGACCAGTCCACAGTTTAGGGGCCCTGTAACTAAAAGCTCGACCTCCCACTGTTATTTTATTAATCCTTGGAATCATAAGCAGACCGGCATCTTGAGATCTTAATGTGTGCTCAGGTTTGTAAAGTCACGATAAGTTCAGACAAGTAAGTCGGACCTCGGCCATTTATATGTTGAAAAGAGGATTTTGAAATCTGCCCTAAACTTAACCGGAAGCCAGTGTAAGGATTTAAGAACTGGAGTTATGTGTTTGATACCAAGGGGGTGTCTAGAAGTTAGGGTGTACCAGTGCCCAGATGGGATACCAATGAGCTTTCTGGGAGTTAGGGGGTACCAATGATCAGAAACAATGATAAAGAATCATCAGAAACTTTGGATAGACCACTGCTCAGATAGGATACCAAGGAGCCTTTTGGAACTTATTGTGTAACATTACTCAGACTGGATGCCTAGGGTATATCCATCAGTTGGAATGGGCTGCTGCCTACACGGGATACCAAGGAGCCTTCAGGGAATTATGGTATATTAATTCTCAGAAGAAATGCCAAGGAAACATCTGGGTATTGGCATGGACTACTGCCCAGAGATGGGACACCAGGAAGCCATCTGGGAGTTAGGGTGTACCAATGCCCAGACAGAATGCCAAGAAGACATTTGGCTTTTAGGGTGCAGTACTGCCCAGATTAGATTACAAGGCGTCTTCTGGGAGTTAAGGTGTACCAAAGTCCAGAAGGAGTGACCAGAAAAAATCTGGGTGTTGGGAAGGACCACTGACCAGTAAAGATGTCAAGGTGCCGCCACCTGGGAGTTAGTGTATACTACTGCCCCAGAAGGGATGCCAAGGAGCCAGGTAGCATTTTATAAATGAGGCCCCAGGTGAGAAATCGTTAAGGAAATCAAAAGATCAAAACCAAGAATGAAGTCTACCTTTAATCTAATTAAAAACTGTAAGCCATGAATCAAAGTAAGAAACAGAAGGCAAAAGTCAGGATCCAGGAAATCTGAACAGTTCTACTATACCTACGAGCGAGGGCTGTTATTTAGTTACCTGCAAAACTTGGATGTGTTAAAAGACAGGGGATTACTGTGAGTAACCAACGCATCAGACAGACCAGACAGACGTAAACATGAAACAAAAATCATAGTCAGTGCCAAGTAAAAGTCACAAAACCAGAGATCAAAAAGTAAAGCAAAAGTGAACAAAACGTGGGGACAAATCAAAGAGGATTCCGAATCGATAAGAACCTGCACTAGGCCTGTGGTAAAACACATGTGGGGTCCGTGGCAGTCCATGATTTTTTTCAGGCCCCAGGCAGGCACAGGTGCATGTAATAATAGCATGGTGTGGTGGCCCTGGGGTGTTAATGGGGTAATTGGCAGAACGTGTATTCACATGCAGACGTGTGCAGTTCAGCCGATTTCCTCATTAGTGTACTGGGGTGCATAATTAGACACCTGCGCCCACTAAGCTATAAAAGAGCATGGAGAGAGAGATGAAACAGGAATGAGAGGCAGTGGCGGGAGAAAGGAGCGGGGCTCGTGGTCTACGCAGATGCTGAGGGATGATGCCAAGGACACGCGGCAGTTTAGATGGAAGGCTGCGTCTGTCAGAAGGCATCTCGAGCTGTACAGCAGACCGCAGGGATGAGCAGCAGGGACGTGGTGTAGAAAGAAGCATGGAGGCTCGTGATTCGTTTGAAAACAAAGATTCTAACTGTGTTTTAACCTTGATTTTGGGATTTATTTCTTGATGATTTTAACCTCTACCGTGAAACAGCATTTTTATGGATTATTCATTATTTTATTTATTTAAAGAGGTTTTGCACTGTACCCTGAACACTTTATTATGTGGAAAATAAAAAGCACTATTTTTCAAATTCGCACCTCCTGCTGTAGTTGTGTGTCCAACCACAGTATATGACTATTAATGCCCTGAGAAACAGGCAGAGTTGTGGGCACATGGGGCATCACTATTAAATTAAAATGAACTGTCGTTGCGTCACAACCATGAAGCTCACGGTGCCATAATCTGATCGCATCGCATAAAAAAATAAGAAAATTAATTCAAAATAATTCTGAAATATATTGAATACATTTCCAAATGGCTGGAAACTTCCAAAAATAAGTTCAAAACAAAGAATAACTTTATAAATGTTCCACAACCGTGAGTTTATTACAACAGGATTAGATCTTTATAGGAGGTTAATTGCCCAACCTCTGGGACCGTCGTACTGGTCTTGACAACAGTGCCACAAAATGGTGGTGCCCTGGTAGAATTAATATGGCAAAGGAAACAATTCTAAATCATTTCTAATCAACCTGACGACAGATCTTGGATTGTTACCGACTTTGACTTCCCTTCTGGAACATCCCTCCCTACCTGCATATTTCTTCAGATGTTGGAGGAAATCTGGAGTAGCTGGAGAACAACCTCACACAGACACAGGGGAAAAGTGTCAAACTCCATGCAGACGACGAGTGGGTGTGGGATTTGAACCCATGACTCGTATTCGTTGAGCTGCGTCCCCCATCACAGAGACTCCGTTGTGCTCCTCTATGGCTGATCATTTCAATAGCAGTGACTGAGCGACAGCAGCAAGTGTGAAGGCTTCAAAACAAGCGAGTCCTTTCTGCTGAATGTTGTGACACATAACCCGAAAGGAAAGCTTCTGGGGACATTAAAGCTGTGGAAAAATGACTGCAATGTTAATTTATTTTTCCTAATTTTAAATACAGAAGCTCTTTCAGGATTTCTATTCATATATTATCTTTATGTAACAGAAGCTGTGAAAACAGAGGACGTGTCCAACCATCAAAATGCGAACGGCCTCATGTCATGAATGACAAGAACAGCTTCAAGGTTCTGGAAGTGTATGTAGTTTGTCTACCTCAAAGAGGGCCATACGCTTTTGAAAATCTTTTCACTTTTGTATTTAAAAATAAAAATTGATAAAGACAGTTGACATTTTTTTTAAGAAAAAGCCAAGGCCAAGTATAGGATTTCACAAATTATGTTATTTAATTTTTTGCCTTGAGGAGAATATCATCCACCTATGGAAATGAATTAAGGCCACAGAGTAGAAAAAAAAAAAACATTAGGGTCACACTGACTTGATTTTGACATTAAAGATGAAATTTCGACTCTATTCTCAAAGATAATTTTGAGATTAGAATCAAAATGCCAAGATAAAATGAGCTTACATGATCAGTAACGTTATGTCCTGTGGAAATGTGTGCAGGGAGTTTAAACAATTAACGGCGGCTTTGTGTAAGCTGTTCTTCAGTTAACATCCTTGGTGATAATGCACATCGTGACACGTGCTTGGAACTCCATGCAAAAATGGTTATTCCTGAGTCAGAGTCGGGGCAACATGTAATGAATCACTTTACAGCGTTAGCACATTGATTGCTGGACCATTTATTACCAGGACGCCTCCGTATAGGTCCACGCATATATGATAAACTAGCCATGTGCGCCCAACTACGTTGCGCGTGTTAAAGTTGTCTGTGAAGGGCTCCCTGTTTAAACGCGGCTGCCAGTCGTGAACTGGGCCCTTCATTGCACAGCATTATGATTTTTTTATAAGGGAAACAAAATTACAAAAGAAAACCCTTGAACATTGATTAGATAGGAACGGCCTACTCGGAATCACTGTCCGAATAGCAATTATGTGGTGGTGGAGGAGCATTTCAGAATGCAGAATGGAGATAATAAAGTGTAACAGGTGTCTGGTCACACTTATAGGTAATCTAACTTAGACACCATTTAAATATCCGACTATGCCACCCAGTTTTATTGAGAGACTGGGAACTCCTGAAATTTACCAATAATAGCACACAGGTTTCCTTAAATTGGGTGGTGAGTAAACACATAATGAAAGATAACAGTAATTTCAGAAAAAAGCAACAGTAAGATCTATTACACAAGACAATATAAGGTACATTAAAAAGATAAACATAACAAAATCTAAACATATCAGGAATTAAAAACAAGAATCAGAGGATACAACCTTTAGTGGTGCAGAGTCCAAGTTGCTCAGTGTGTTACCCCAACACTTAATCATTCAACTGTCCACAGATGCACCCTGTTCACCAGACACTTGTTTCCCAACAGAAGTTTTGCCAAAACATTGAATCCCTGTCAGCGTCTCTTCGTCGTCCCTTTTTTCCCCACTCTGGGCTCCTTGTGTTACTGTGACCTAGACACGCCTCATTTCTCGTCTGCCAGCTTTGCTTGGTCCTTTCACCGGTGTCTCCTTGTGGAGTTGTCTCTTCCTCCCTGCCGTCCTTGTGCCTCACGTCGTGCCAACCACGTACTCTTGTCTGCCTGCGAGCCCCTGTGCTCTGTCTGAGTGTCTTGGCAGCGTTTTCTGTGGACTGTTCCCCCTGCCTTCTGCTGCCCAGGAGTTTAAATCTCCTTCAGTCCCTGCTGTTGTCAGTCCTGGACAATCAGTTTAATCAATAGCACATCTAAATTTCCTGGGTTTAACAATTAATGAAAACACAAGTTAACAAAATGTATTGTTACCAACCATTAATGAGTACAGATCTGCTGATTAGAAACTAATATTGTCAAACATGTTAATTTCAGGTAAATACAGACATCCTCCAAGGAAGCAGCAGTTCTTTTCTCACAACTTGGTATTTGTTTGTATACTCAACCAACTAGACTTCAAAGCGGTGACTCCTTTGCAAGACAGCAAATACCTACACAGACAACCCTGACACAATCAGTAACTGGATTATCCAGGAAATCGAAAAACAAGGTCCCCTTCTGACATCAGTCTCTGACAGAAATGGTGTCTACGGTGACCACCGCTGGCAAACAGTATGAAAAAGGCCATGAAAAAAAATCTGGCGTCACATAATGCACATGTCAAGTCATCCAGTCGTACACTTACAACATCCCAAACACATGTATTTGTACTGAAAAATTGTTACATAAACAACACTCTTGTGAACTAAAATGCAATGTGCTCAGACACAAACAAACATCGGAACCTTTTGCCAGTTCCCAGTTTACATTCTTTGCCTTACCTTTGCTACATTCCATTCCCTGGAATTTTCATAACCAAACTCCAACTTTTCTTATGATATTCCCACGTCACAAACGTCAAGGCTTGGGCTTTACCCATAAAAGTAGGCCTCATGGATCCTGTAAGGAGTAGAATCAAAGCAAACCTTACCCCAAACTTGACAAGCAGGCTTTGAGGCATACGCAGGCCAAGACAAGGATAAAGGCCTCTGAATTTAAAAAAGGGAGAGGGGAACCTTTAAAACCCTAGGCCCAAAATGACAAAAACAAACTTCTGTAATACTTAAAGTTTTACTAAACACAAAGAAAAAAAATGAAGCAAGCAAGTTTTATTTATATTTGGTTGACTAAAGTTCTGTATAGGAATATGTAAGAAAACAATACAATAAAGCAATACAGCACAAATAAAGCATACACACACTCATAAAATAACACATTAACAAATCACATATAAGCCAAAAAAAAAAACCCATCATCAATTAGGTTTTCAATCTAGATCTGATCTGATGACGACTGCTAACTTGGGTGCTACACCAGAAAAGGGGCAATCTGCCTTTGTCTTTAGATGTGACTGTGGGACCACCAACGGGTGCTTGAGCTTAAAATGAATACAATAACAAGCAAGAAGCCAATGAGGAGAAGCTCGAACCAGAGAAATATGTTCTCCCCTCTTTGCACCAGTGAGTAGTCTAGCTGCTGCACTCTGAACCGATTGCAAATGAGCAATAAAAGACAGACACATACCCGAATATACAGTAACAAATTACAGTAATCTAGTCGAGAGGTACAGATGACAATTTCTAGTGATTAGAGGTATAATTTTTGAGGTTACCTTAATTGGAAAAATTCTAGAAAGTTGATTCAGTTCATCTGGACATACTGTAGTTCTTTTCCAGGGAGATACGTTGCATCACTCATCCAAGTGAGGAAGCTTCCTCAGTCTCCAGATCTCCCTGGAAAAGAACTATGTCCAGATTCAACTTTCTAGAATTTCCTTACCTGGATTATTGAGCATGCATCGAGACATTAATTGGAAGAAAAAAAAAACAGCCGTTACAACGAAACTAATTTGTCAAAATTAAGATCACAATCAAAAATGACACCCAGACTTTTAACACTTGGCATTGCATTTTTTGAGAATCGATGAAGATCAATTGATGGCAGACAGATATTTGTTTGGACAGCACAACACAACCTCTCTTGTTTTATCATTTAACTGCCGAAAATGATTGCCGATCCGGGCCCTTATTAGTATAGAAAGCGGACAAGGGTTATTAAGCTTTATGGGCAGACATACAGTAGTTAACAGTCATAAGCCTAACAATGAAAAGAGACATTACAGTATATTTCCAAATAACATCTCCAAGAAGTAAATATAATGAAAAAAGAGCAGCGTTAAGGACTGAGCCTTAAGTGTTCCTGTACCAAACCATTTTTAGTTGATGCGTACTCACTTCCAACATCAACCAAAATGGTTCTGTTGGTTAAATATGAAGTGAACCATTTTAGGGCAGAACCATGAAGGCCTACAGAGATTTCAAAGCAATTCAGAAGTATAGCACTTTGTGGTCAGCTGTATCAAAAGCAGCAGACAGACCCAACAGTTCCAAAACATCTCCAGTCCCACAATCCAAATCAGAAATCCAAACATTCAAAAACAAAATGAACAGCAAACATCAGTAGTCTATATTAATGGCACAGAGGTTTGTTCAGAATTATAGACCTTGAGTCGAACCCACAGCTGAAGTGACGGGGGGCCCTACCCCTAAGGCTCAATATATAAAGTAAAAGAAACAAAAATGACTGACATAATAACATGAGGGTAAAACAATAATTTATGCCCTTTTCTGATATTTATGTTTGGGTTGGCCGTACAGTTTTCCCTGCACACAAGTGGTGTGTCTATGGTCACAGTGCTAAAGTTTCACCCTTCGTTAGGTCAGTTTCTCTTGTTGATTTTTAATGGTTAACCTGACAGCTTCACTCTCTGTTTGTACCACAGAACAGCAGCAAGCACTGATCCACATTTTGTGCAAAAGGCAAAACTAAACAAAAAAAATCTAAATCAAGAGACTGAAACCCTAATAAGAGGCAAGAATCAAAGCCAAATAAGAAGCCAAAACCAGGCAAGACACAAACATTACTTAGCAAAGAGAGGTTTACCTGATGTTTAAAGGAATTACCCACAGGCAGGATAAAGACTGGTGCAATTGCTGACCTTCTGTCCCATCATTCTGATGAACTCAAGGTCATGACCCCTGAAGACCACACACCCCTAGGAAAAACAGGTCGCGACCCTAAAGATGGATGCAGAAAATGGCTTCTAACACAGAAACAGCAACATCCCCAATCATGACAGTACCAGGAAATGAAATCCTCGTTGGATCATCAGAATTATGATACAGCCTTGCTCAGTGTTGTCGTTGATAGTTGACGTGGACAGGCGATTTGCTCCTTCTTCAAGTTCAACACTCGTCTGACCATTTGTTGAACTTTTGTAAAGACTCTCCTGTGGTAAAACACCATCCTCATATCATTCAGAAAGCCTTCTATGAACTTCTGGTACATGTTCACCTGTCACACACGTGTGAATAGGAGGCAGCTGAAGGGCTTGGAGAATAACGGTAACACATCTGCCCAGGGGGTGGCGGGGTGCACTAACGCTCTTTCTAAGTTCCCTGCAGACCTTTCCCGGGAAATCCCACCAGGAGCCACTGCCTCAATTTGGGACACACCACTTCCGGCCCCGAGGATGACATCACTTCCCCCAGACTTTCGATAAAGCCTCACTCCCTTCCACTGGAATTCAGTTCTGTTTTGGACTCTGTCTTGTAATCTTGACTTGCACTCAAACTTTTACTTTTTGCAGCCAGGATACAGATTATAGGGGTGGCTGCCCCAAACCTTTGCCATGTCTCATGTCTTTTCCTATCACACACCCCATAAACAGCAGATCACTACTTGTTGCTCTTCTCTGGTGCAAACAGAGAGCAGACCGGCCATGTTTACTCCTGGAAAACAACAAGAGAAACTGACAGGTCAAGATCGAACCGTGACCACTGTGACTCACAGACAGAGCATGTGTCCACATGTGCGCTGGGGAAAGCTGTACAGCCGACTAAATTATCACAAAGTGCAGGTTATTATTGAATTTCCCACAGAAAATAATATTTCATGTACTGCAACATACTTAAACAGAAATCAAAAAGATTTACAACAAAATTTACGAAAAAATAAATACAAAGATAACAAAAAGGTTAAATAAATAGAAAAAAAAAACAGGTGAACCAAGGATGACTCTCTGGCTATAACCCGACACTCTTGTTCCTTTGTGCTCGTGGTGCCCCTCAGCATTTCTAACAGATATGGCCTTCCAGCTGGTGATTTTTGTAAGAATGGGCTTTGAAGATCTTCTTCTGGCCACCCCAGTTCTCTGGCCTTGGTTCAGCAAGGATTTGTGATCTGGGGGTCCTAATGCAGTGGCCTATCCAGCACAACTGGTTCAGAAGGATCATGGCTTCAATGCTGGTCATCTTTAACTCAGTGAGGACACTGAAACTGGTAAAGGCCTCCTCCCAGTTGATATGGAGGTGGTGCCAGTGGAATATTGAAAGAGTGTGGTAAGTAATCCTGATATCACAACCATGAAGGAGAGTAGAGATACAAACAGCCTCAAAGAACTTAAAATCGGTTCTCTTCTTCTGTTTATGGCTTTTGATAGTCCAGTAGGTTTGTTCCTGAAAGAACCCGCCTTGGCCTCAATCAATCAATTGTGACCACACAGGGGGTGCTTTCGACCCAACATTGAACCCACAAAGAAAACAAAAAAAAACACGAAGGTCAAAATAAATAAAATATAAGATTATACCATAAGAAAAATGAGAAAGCAAACAAGAAGAGGTGGAACCAGAAACATAAGTTTGAAAAATAAACTGGAGCCTGCGTATGTTCTTCTGAGATGTGACTCATTTGCTCTCTGTCACGTCATTTCACGTCCTTGGCTTTGTGCTGTGTGGGCCTGACTTCAGACTGTGGAGTCTTGTACTGGATGCCAAAGCACCAATTCCCAGCATTAAAGCATTGCATCTTGAAGAATGTAATGAGGAATGGGACCTTTGAGGGGGAAAAAAGAGGAAAAAGGGCAAAAGAGGTGTTAAATCATAAATTATTTAAAAATAAAAAAGCTACTTTAGACTTGTTTGTGTCAGGTGCAGTGTTTTTTAAACTTGGTCCTTCAATCTCCGTTGCTGGTTTGTCTTCCAACCAATTAATATTTTTTTTTAATAAATTATCCTACAGCCTAATAAAACAGACAAATATACATGTGTACAGAGTGCCATAGTGGTTACCTGTCATATCTCACAGCTTCACAGCCCCAGGTTCAAATCTAAGTCTGATCATTGTCTCTGGGAAATCTTTCCTTTCTCTGATTTTCCGACAACAGCTCAGAGACAAACAGGTGACTTTAAACTTGGCAGTAAGTGGCTGGCACCCCCGTTCAGGGCTGGCTTCCGCCTTGAACCCAAGGCTACATTGATGACCCTGAACTGGATATGCAGTTAAAAGATAGATTGATAGAGAAATATAGATATGATGCAATATAATATATAGATAATGCACTATGACAGAGATAAATACACAAGGCACTATGTAATGGACAGATACATATACAGTGGAACCTCGGTTTGCGAGCATAATTCATTCCGGAAACGTGCTCGCAGTCCAAAACACTCGTATATCAAAGGGAATTTCCCCATAAGAAATAATGGAAACTCAAGATGATTTGTTCCACAACCCAAAACTATTCATATAAAAATGATTAATACAAAATATAAAGTAAAATACATAAAACAAATTAACCTGCACTTTACCTTTGAAAAGAATCATGGCTGGTGTGAGTGAGTCTCTAAACTCTTGTGGGATTGCACCCAACGGGACAACATGTGGAAGAGCGTCTCAAAGCAATCGCAGTCTCCCAGCACTGTAGCAGTTCGCCGTAAAAGCGAATCCGAAAAGATCGCGGACATGCTATAAGCGCCTGCCGTCGATGGGTGATACAAGGAACAAGGAACATTATAAATGCGCAGGGCCCTGCCAGACTACTGTGTCTGTGTATAGGAGAGCCGCAGATCTCGCTACAATAAATAACCGCGCTGTTGCTGTTTCAAGCTGACTAAAGCTGGTGTTGCTAAAGTACTGAGACTCAGCTTCGTGTTTTACAGTGCACGACGGGGACTCGCACGTCACAGCGAGCATGCACACACACACATACACACACTCACCTACACACACACGCGAGCGAGCGAGCGAGCACACACACACACACATGCGCACACACAGTCACAATGCTAATGCTGCAGTAAACAGTATACGTTCGTACGGATGTTGACTATATGAGTGAGGCACGCCGACTCAGACGGAGAATAGGAGACGATTGCCCACAATCCCGCAGTGAGAGAGAGAGAGAACCACCATCAGCTCAGTTGTGATCACATGACGCTCAGCAGACAAAGCGTATACATACTACTCGTATTGCAAGACCTCGCTCGTTTATCAAGTCAAAATTTATTACAAATTTTAGCTCGTCTTGCAAAACACTCATAAACCAAGTTACTCGCAAACCGAGGTTCCACTGTATACGGTATTATATTCAGCTTAATGACAGATAGATAGATAGATAGATAGATAGATAGATAGATAGATAGATAGATAGATAGATAGATAGATAGATAGATAGATAGATAGATACTTTAGTGTAGTCGGCAGGATAATATAGATAGATAGATAGATAGATAGATAGATAGATAGATAGATAGATAGATAGATAGATAGATAGATAGATAGATAGATAGATAGATAGATAGATAGATAGACAATATAATAAACATATAGATAGAAAAGGTGCGTCACAATATGTAGATAGTCAAGATGCTTTTTAACAGATATGGTTGATAGAAATAGAGATGAAGATGATGGATCTTGACACAGATAAACAAGGTGGATAAAGAACTATATGATAAATAGATAAGTAACAATATTATAGACAGATACATAGCTAGTCAATGTACTATGCAATTGGCAGTTAAGGTGTTTGTCTGGTATGAAAATCCAGATTGTTGAACCTTTTACAACCAAAGTTTGTACAGATTTCCCATGTCTAGTTCTCAAATTTTTCCCTTCAGGGATCTTCATTTACTGACCACACCTGTGTTTAATCAGAGACGTACCCTTAAGGGGTACTTTTGGGACTTTGCACTGCTATGCAAAGTTGCTCCCCACGGTGAGAATGGGTTTAATCAGTGAAATGTTAGTTTGGGGACAAATTTTCCTCTTGGAAAATGTGCTTAATGACCTGCACTTTATTCCATCCTGGAAAGCATTCAGGTACCCCTGCAAGTACACTATGGTGTCTTTATCCAAGTTGATCAACAACATCTAAGCAACATTTAGTTACATTTCTTTTGTTTTCCCTAATTGGAGCACAGGCAGGTGAAGTGACTTGATCAGGGTTACATAATGTCAGAAGCGGTAATTGAACCAGCAACTTCAGGTTTGAAGTGCAAAGCCTTAATGAATGTGCCACACTGGATATTTACATAGGTAGACAAGGTGCAATAAGATATAAGGATAAGGCAACACATATGATAAACAGATCTATAGATAAGGCACAATATGATAGACAGATACATACTGTATATAACACATTGACTATCTAGGAGATAGATATGTTACTTTAGAAAAAATCTATGTTATGATAAGGCATACAGTGTATGTATATATATATATATATATATATATATATATATATATATATATACATACATACATACATACACAGATATGAAGGAAACTATATAATGGATACAGTAGATATGAAAGGCAATGAGTCCCTGACAGACAAGGCACCACAAAGAGACCGGTAAGTCCCCATGCTTTATAAATTATAGCATTAAACAAAGAATTTAGACGTTTCTGAGGCTGCAGAGTGACAGCAGATTGAACTTATCCAATTAACAAGCCTAACAGACTAAGAAAAGAGTTGCAAGGAAATTCAACATCCTCCAGTGTATGGAGGAATATTTTGGACAAAATTATGGTAACAAATAAATGTATTGTTAAATGTGAAAATACATAAATAAAAACAACAATATGTGAGCAAAAATAATGAAATATGTAATGAAAAAATATTTTTATTTCTCTCACTCATATCAAATACCACATGAAATATACAATAAAACAAAAACTGCTGATTTCACCCATCAAAGCGGAGATGGACTCCAGAGAATACTGTGCTTTGATTGGTGAATCAGCAGCAGACTGTGCTTAATGCTTTGTTCATTAAATGTTACAATTAAAGGCAGACAGATGCTACACATTGGTTGCAGACTCCCAAGAGGTTAAGGAATTTGGGGCTTCTTGAATTAAAGTACAGTTATCTCTTGTGATTTGCAGGGATTAGGGGTGTAGGACCTTCATGAATGCCAAAGTCTGAATATGTTTTGGGCAACCCACCTCAATAATACTGTACTACTGACCACAAGCCTTACGAATAATATATAGACGATTACTTAAACTCGAGAAGACACAGTACAGCTATCAAACGTCTATGCATGGAAGTGTGTGTGTCTATCTGTCCGGCCCAGAAGTGCGAGGCTACTACTGCATGAAGCTCAGAAAGCCAGCAAGGTGACCCCAACTTCATGAGTCGGAGAGAAGAAAGCAACTCTGTTGCCAAAGTAAACTCGCTTATGCAAGCGAGATGAGCACATCGGTAAAACGGTATCCCTTTTACTTTTCCTCCCACCGCTAATACACAAGCAAGGCAAGCATGTCAGCAAAACGAATCCTCCTATAAGAGAGACACCCAGAGTAGCTCCTTTCATTGACCTGACATCTCTACATTTCAGTTTTTTTCCTGACGATTTCAATAGTTTCTAGGACCCTAGGCTTTTTACAGCACAGTCTTACACAGCTTTTATACATATATACACATCAGAAAAAAGTAAAACAATATGTAATTACAGTATCATATACAGTAATATACTGCAACGTTTGCCATGCCTGTTGGAATAGCTGCAGCAACGGCTTCACAGATTTCCTATACGGTTTCCTAAATGAATCTTACTGCTGACTCACTGAAGGAATACTCCACCCAAAAAAGATATTTTTAAATGTTACTTAACCCATGTAGTTTGCAATGGTTTCAAAGAGAATTTTTTAATCTCATTTTTGTAGAGAAAGTACATCTTAAATATTCAAACTCAACGACACCCAGCCGTCACTAATTAATTCTGGACAACGGCAGATGATGTGAAAAACGGTCCATGGAATAAAGAAAATTCTCACGTAATTTGTGTTGCATAATCCATAAGACCGATATCCATTAATAGTGTCAATAGGTACAAAATGTGTGCATTTTTGCTAAAATATTATTAACAGTTACTTCCTGAAATGGTGGTGTTAACAGTAAAGGAAAGACATCATTCCTACAATGCTGCGCATTTAACTTGAAGAGCTGCCTCTCCTCCTTGTTCACTGGTCAAGAGTCCTGAATATATATTCAAACACACAGCATAGTGGGAATGACTCCTTTCCTGTGCACTACTCACAAAACCTTGCAAAACTCAAAAAAATAAGCTTAATTTAATTATTGATGACAAACCCGTGAATCGTAAGGGCTGACTATACACAGGTTCTCTAACTTTACTGTGATTTCACAAATCTGTTACAACCCTTTCATGGCTGTTTAAGGAACCTGTTATAGATCTAGATCAATAAAGGTTCATTCTGTAACCTCGATGTCGATGGTTTCCCTATGGCAGTGGTTCATAGGCTTTTTTTTTTTTCTTTTGGCCAAATTTTGCATTTTTTGTGTCTTTACAAACTACAGTCGTTGTGGGGCATCATCCAGGGGGATTAGCCATCTTGTGGAATTGCTGCTGATTGTTGTCCTGCACCTTGGACAATCGCACCTTGCCCGCAGTGACCAATCACAAAGGCATTCCGCAAACTGTTTGTACTACATATATTATATATATATATATATATATATTATATATATATATATATATATATATACACACACACACACACATATATACATATATATTTAAGAGTGTAGGTTTGATTGTTTTTTTTCCAATGTTTTCTTTCCCTAGAGTTAGTCTTACTTTTGGACTTTGAATGTCTTGAAGGCTCATAGGCTTGTGCTGCAAGCATCCACAATAAGCACGATTCACCAATCTAAACACAGTAACTTGCTAGAGTCCTCCTACCCAACTCTGACAGATGAAAACGACGCTTCTCATTTCAGGACCTTTTTTATGTTGTGTGTGGCGTTACTGAAATAAATAAATTAATTATTGAAATAAATACTCAAAGAGACAACTGGCAAAAACACAATACATCACACTTTGAATTATACTTGTTCACATATTATTGTGTTTTAATTATAGATATATATATATATATATATATATATACACACATACACACACACACACACATATATACATATACATACATAGGCCTACATATACATATATACACATACATACATACATACATACACACTAGGGGGCTTTGCCTCCTGCTCGCTTCGCTTGCCAACCCCCGTGCCTGTGCTATGTGCTTGCCTCTTTGCAATTCATGTCGCTTGCATATGGGGATGTGGATGTACAATTTAAACAGATTTTTATTTTCGTGGGAATTGTTACATATGCATAATAGAACTATTTTACATTACAGCGAGTAATTAACCAAATTAAAAAAAGTGAAACATAATAATTTGAAAGTAAATTATGGTTCATGTTGCATAATACGATTACGCTCTGTTTGGCTTTGAAATTAACACGCAAATACTTTTTAAACTTACACTTTTACTGTAAAACTTCAGTAAAAACAATTTATGGAATTAAATTATCATCAATAGCGCATTAAATTTTGATTCTGTGTTTGGACTTTCATCGTGACAATGCAACGTATAACTGCCCGTGAGTGAATTTTGTTTCTTTATCTCTAATAAGTAAACCGACTTTGTCGAATGTTTATCTCTGTGATTTGTTAATTGTCTTTGCAAAAGCTATTCTAATGGGAAACGGTTAACGTTTAATACGAATGGCATATCAAGATCTCCTTTGTTGGCTAATGATATCCGCGGAAGATGTACTACATTACCTTTCTTGGATACATCCCTCTTTCTACAGTAATTTGTGTGGTGGAAGACCACACGGTGTTAACGGTTGTAGATATTCTTCGGGATATTGTAAGCTGATGTTTTCATCTTCCGCACCATCACCGCCAACTGTTTCAGCAGAGTCTATTGATACGCATTTAATGAATTTGCCGTGTCGACATTTTTGGCATTAATTCGTTTGACTTAGTCGTTTCTCAGTCCTAAGATTGCCCATGTACTCATTTTTTCTGTTTATAACCCTTTGTGATGAAATTCTTCAATACGATTTGACATAATGCATCTCCTTTAATTAGGGACTTATAGTGAGGAAAACATTAAAATTTATAAGAGAGCAGAAACTGTGTCTGTCAAAAGCATTCACACGAATGAGTGGTGAGATTACCGTGTGCGTGGTTGAATATGGTTGAGAGGAGGGCTTGACTTGAAAAAATCTCACGGCCAAAGTGTCATCTTACGGGACTTGAAAAAAATCTTCAAAAAACTCGTCACACGATTTTTTAAATATAATATTATACAGTAATCCCTCCTCCATCACGGGGGTTGCGTTCCAGAGCCACCCGCGAAATAAGAAAATCCGCGAAGTACAAACCATATGTTTATATGGTTATTTTTATATTGTCATGCTTGGGTCACAGATTTGCGCAGAAACACAGGAGGTTGTAGAGAGACAGGAACATTATTCAAACACTGCAAACAAACATTTGTCTCTTTTTCAAAAGTTTAAACTCTGCTCCACGACAAGACAGAGATGACAGTTCAGTCTCACAATTAAAAGAATGTAAACATATCTTCCTCTTCAAAGGAGTGCGCGTCAGGAGCAGATAATGTCAGAGAGATAGAGAAAAGCAAAAAAATCAATAGGGCTGTTTGGCTTTTAAGTATGCGAAGCACCCTGGCACAAAGCTGTTGAAGGCGGCAGCTCACACCCCCTCCGTCAGGAGCAGACAAAGAGAGAGAGAGACAGAGAAAAACAAACAAGCAAAAATCAATACGTGCCCTTCGAGCTTTTAAGTATGCGAAGCACCGTGCAGCATGTCGTTTCAGGAAGCAGCTGCACAGAAGGTAGCAACGTGAAGATAATCTTTCAGCATTTTTAGACGAGCGTCCGTATCGTCTAGGTGTGCGAACAGCCCCCCTGCTCACACCCCCTACGTCAGGATCAGAGAAAGTCAGCGCAAGAGAGAGAGAGAGAAAAGTTAGTTGGGTAGCTTCTCAGCCATCTGCCAATAGCGTCCCTTATATGAAATCAACTGGGCAAACCAACTGAGGAAGCATGTACCAGAAATTAAAAGACCCATTGTCCGCAGAAATCCGTGAACCAGCAAAAAATCTGCGATATATATTTAAATATGCTTACATATAAAATCCACGATGGAGTGAAGCCGCGAAAGGCGAAGCGCGATATAGTGAGGGATTACTGTGTGTGTATATATATATATATATATATATATATATATATATATATATATATATATATATATATATATAGCTAGCCACGGTACCTATCAAAGACAGATTAGTAGACTAATACAAATGTTTTTGCTATCTCCTGCCCTACATGAACCTTCAGCGCCTTTCTTCTGTGTTTGTGTCTGCGTTAATATCTCTTCACCGCTGCTGCTCTGTCTCTCTAGCATGTTCCTATAAAGCCTGCTTCTCAGACTCTGCTATTATTTTCGAGACATCTTTCTCGTCTCCTGTCCAGTTTTATACTTCCCGACTTTGATGGCGGCTGTGTCAGTGTGCCTCCTACATCTTTACGCCTACTTGTGCGCCTCACGCTCACACTTCCTCTTTTGTTGTGTCACCTGAGCCAAACTGACCAATCAGATTGCTCTGAGGCACTGGACATAAGTACAGCTTAATGTTTTATTATATAGTAGATAGACAGTGTGTCAAATTTCACAATACATTTATTAATTTGTTTTCTTCATTTATTTATTCAGTTTTGTCCAAAATATTCCTCCATACATGTGGACCCACAGCAGTTAGTCTGAAAGCCCCTGGATTACTACAATTTATTGAGAAGAGATTCAGTAGCTAAGACAATATTTAGGCTTTTACAAGAAAATGTCAAAACTGGCTACGGCATATGAGATTTAGTGAGTTACAGTAAACATTGCACTGCTCCACACAAAATAAATAACAGCCATGAAGTTAGTGCATTTCCTTCTACACCTAGATAGCGCAGTGCCTATGTAGTACATTTCTCAATTTGCTCTTTATCTGTGAAGTTATCTGGATAACCATGCCTGTGATAGAAAAAGTGATAAATCACCCGTCTAGAATCAATGCAACACCAGTCGAGCTGCACAATTCTTGGGGGGTGCTTAGCAGAGCAGGATTTAATCCAGCCTGTCAGGAGTTCCCTTTGCTCTCCACATGTTGCTGTCCCTACAGATCTGAGGGCAGATGACCCCGATGAAGTAAAACAGGAGGACTGTGCCGTTACTAATGAATTACTTCACGACAATGACATGCCTGACGGTGTAGACCGCTCAGCCCACTCATCTCTTCTTTTTAAAACCCACCTTTTCATACCAAACCCTTTTTTTAATTGAACGCGTCTTTTGTGCTTCACTCCCCTAACTCAGATCATTCTGTGCATTTAGAAAATGAAGAATGAAAATGACAGAAGATGACCTGTAATGTAAGAGAATGTTCTATATATGTCTTTTTAAAGATACTAAAAGGAAGCTGCGCTATAACAACCCTGACGTGAATGCTTTTCATCAAGGTCAAAATTAAAATTCCCTACACTATCATGTCAGACACTGTCAAGCTTGAGCCCTGACACCATTCATCTATGATTTGAATTTGTTTCTTCCATTAAAGGGTTACATTTATATAGCACCTTCAACCTGTGCCACCCTGAGCCAAATTGGGGTCCTCGGCAGAATCTTCCTGCCCCCTAACCTCATTCCACCCCTCCCTGAATTTACTACATTAGTACTGCTTATAACAAGTTTAACTTAAATGATAAATATATAAATAAATAAATAAAAACGAAACACATCACAAACCAAACCATAACTTTTAACATCAAATACATTTTTTTTTTTTTTTAAATAATCAAAACTCGAAAGTGAATGTTTAGGGGTTTCTTCTGTCTCTTTTTTTTTGTTCTTTATTTCGTCTTATACGATTTCTCGTTTTAGAAATTTGTTAGTTTTCGCATACCCCTTGGGGTTAGAGCGCAGGGTCAGCCATTGTACAGCGCCCCTGGAGCAATTACAGGTTAAGGGTCTTGCTCAAGGGCTCAGCAGAGTAGGATCTCTTTTGGCAGTGACGGGGATTCGAACCGGCAACCTTCAGGATAACAGCGCAGATCCTTAGCCTCAGAGCCACCACTCCGCCCTATCTTTGTGGCATATCACAACAGCACGTCTTCATTTTCTGAAGGCAAAGTCATCCATGAGGTCATCACATCTATATGCTACATCAATCCCTCGCTCACTTGGACAGAGGCAGTGGTGCTGTAAGAATTATGTTTCTAGACTTCTCTAGCACCTTCAACACAATCCAACCTCTGCTCCTCAGGGACAAGCTGACAGAGATGGGAGTAGATTCATACCTGGTGGCATGGATCGTGGACTATCTTACAGACAGACCTCAGTATGTGCATCTCGGGAACTGCACGTCTGACATTGTGGTCAGCAACACAGGAGCGCCACAGGGGACTGTACTTTCTCCGATCCTGTTCAGCCTATATACATCGGACTTCCAACACAACTCGGAGTCCTGCCACATGCAAAAGTTCGCTGATGACACTGCTATCGTGGGCTGCATCAGGAGTGGGCAGGAGGAGGAGTATAGGGACCTAATCAAAGACTTTGTTAAATGGTGCGACTCAAACCACCTACACCTGAACACCAGCAAAACCAAGGAGCTGGTGGTGGATTTTAGGAGGCCCAGGCCCCTCATGGACCCCGTGTTCATCAGAGGTGACTGTGTGCAGAGGGTGCAGACCTATAAATACCTGGGAGTGCAGCTGGATGATAAATTAAGACTGGACTGCCAATACTGATGCTCTGTGTAAGAGAGGACAGAGCCGACTATACTTCCTTAGAAGGCCGGCGTCCTTCAACATCTGCAATAAGATGCTGCAGATGTTCTATCAGACGGTTGTGGCGCGCGCCCTCTTCTACATGGTGGTGTGCTGGGGAGGCAGCATTAAGAAGAAAGACGCCTCACGCCTGGACAAACTGGTGAGGAAGGCAGGCTCTATTGTTGGCATGGAGCTAGACAGTTTGACATCTGTGGCAGAGCGACGAGCGCTCAGCAGACTCCTATCAATTATGGAAAATTCACTGCATCCACTAAACAGTGTCATCTCTAGACAGAGGAGCAGCTTCAGAGACAGACTGCTGTCACCGTCCTGCTCCACTGACAGACTGAGGAGATCGTTCCTCCCCCAAACTATGCGACTCTTCAATTCCACCCGGGGGGTAAATGTTAACATTATATAAATATATTGTCTGTTTTTACCTGCATTATTATCAATCTTTAACTTAATATTGTTTTTTATTATCAGTAAGGTGCTGCTGGAGTATGTGAATTTCCCTTTGGGATTAATAAAGTATCTATCTATCTATCTATCTCATGACAACTTCTGTGCAACGTCTGAGGTGATGCTGATGATAGCCAAGCTGCTTCTATGTTCTTGTGCCATGGGTGACCTCAAGTATGTCTTGATGAGCTTAGGTTTTGAAAAAATTGGTAACTGGAAGGGTCGCTGCAATGCAGAGGGCAACCCATAGATTTGAAGTTCATCATTATTTTAAGTCAATGATATACCAATTGATTTGTTCTCTTCATAAATGAATGCTTAATAACTTATATTAATAATAATAATAATGTTCCAGGATATTCACATTGTGTTACTCTGTTACTTGATACAGCAAACAGAATCAATTGTGACGTGTGATACTACAACAACAACAGAAAACATTTGAAAAGGTGCAAAATGAGAGGTTGGGTATTAAACTAAAAGAAGTGGAAGTTTGGGGTTTGGTGTGTAGAGGAGTGCAGAAATGACTTGGTCACAGAAAACAGAGGATGATGGTGCGAGGAACCGTATCAGAATTGGGTTATGTGTCATGAGGAGGGTCCAGCAGGGGTCAGTGCAGGGGCCGCTGCTCTTTTTAATATATGTAAATGATCTGCATAAACATAAATAACAAGCTGGTTAAGTCTGTACCTGATATGAAGTTATTGTCAGATCATCTCAAATCCTTTGACTCATCACAGAGGGACTTGGACAGCATATAGACCTGGGCAGATTTGTGGCAGATAAAATACATTTTACATTTACTGACATTATAACACATAGGAAATAAAAATGTTAATTTTGAATACACAATGGGAGGTCTGAAAATCAAAAATACGCCTTGTGAGAAGGATTTAGGAGTTATAGTGGACTTGACACTATCAACTTCCTGACAGGTTATATAGCGCCTTGACATGTGGAGTACAAGTCCAAGGAGGTTTGGTGCAAGCTTTATAAAACACTGGTGAGGCTTCATCTGGAGTACTGTGTGTAGTAGTCTGCAGGTTACAAAAAAGACATAGCAGCACTGGAAAAAGTCCAGAGAAGAGCGACTAGGCTACAGGGAATGAATTATGAAGAAAAGTTAAAAGAGCTGAGCCTTTTTAATTTAAGCAAAACAAGATTAAGAGGAGACCTGAGCGAAGTGTTTCAAATTATAAAGGGAATTAGCACAGATTGTGATTTCAACATTAGTTCATCAAGAATGTGGGGACACAGTTGGAAACTTGTGAGGGGTTAATTTCACATAAACGTTAGGAGGGTTTTCTTCACACAGAGAACCACAGACACGTGGACTAAGTGACCAAGTAGTATGGTGGAGAGTAGAACTTTAGGGATCTTCAAAACTCAACTTGATTTTATTTTACAAGAATGAAGTGGATAGGACTGGTGAGCTTTGTTGAGCTGAATGGCCTGTTCTCATTCAGACTCTAATGTTCTTAAAAAAAAAAATTATTTTAATACTACAACCACCACCACTACTACAAATAATGATATTAATAAAGGTAAAAATATAAAATATAACAACAACTACTACTATATGAAGTACTACTACTAAAATAATAAATACTACATCTGAATGTGCTTAATAAACTTACTTAATATGGTAAATAAAGGATCAAAAATGAGCCTGAATATTTGATATGTAAAAAATTAACATGTTACAGAGGTGAGCAAAAGTAGGTTTACAGTGGTCTGTATGGAAAAAGACATACAGGTTATGATTATTACAATTGTTTTATTAACTTAAAAGAATGGCACAGTGCACATAAGTACAATCTCATAAGTGCTTCAATTACCAGCCTCGCGTTACGTAAACCTTCTTTTGCCCACCCCTGTAAATCACCTGCACTTATGAATTTGTCTAAACTTCATTTTGTCCTTCCAATGAAAGCAGATTATCAATAAGGCTTACTAAATGTTAGCAGGCAAAAAAAATGAACAGTGGAAGGTAGTCTGATCTCAATGCTCTTAATTCTTGAAGTCATGGATTTAAGAAAGTTCTGGAAACTTTCCTCAGGGAATTTGGTCCATGTTTACTTGACAGCATTGTGCAGTTGAGACATAAACTCAGCCCTCTGTCTTTGGCACAAGGTGGAACAACTCTATTGGATTGAGTTCTGGGGACTGCATAGTCCAGTGGACTAAACTGAACTCACTGTCATGAGGACGGAAGCAGAATGGCAAGATGTGTGCTTTGTGGCAAGGAGCATTAAACAGTGATACAAGGAACAGTCCTGTCTCTTGTTCTCTTCACTCCATATACTTGAGACTATAAATATATAATTATTATAAATATAACATGTGGACGTGTCAGTTGCAGAAATTCTCAGCTGATTCCGCACTTATGGGGTGTGAGACACAGGAGAGGAGTCAGGTGGAGAACTTTAAGAACTATCTACAACTCAACATCAGCAAAACCAAGGAACATCTTATTGCCTCTATGTCCTGTCACTGTTCAGGCAGTGGATGCAGAGGTAGTGCACCTCTTGGGGGTCCACAATAATGACAGGTTGGTCTGGTATTGGAACACAGAGGAACTAAATATGAAAGGGCAGAGCAGACTGTTTTATTTCTTAGGTGACTACGTTCCTTGAACGTGAGAAGTGACCTCCTTCACATCTTCTACAACTCTCTGATGGCCACTATGGTGTGCTGGGCCAATAATGTCACTTCAGGAGAGACCCACCAAGTCAACAAGCCAATTAAAAGGACAAGCTCAGTTATGTAATGCACTCCGGACCCCCTAAAGGTAGTAGAGAAGGAAGGAATTAAAAGAAAACTGAGTGCCATTATGAGCAACGCTGCACATCCTCTCTGTGACAAAACAACACTGAGGACTATAAGCCAACTAATCATTCAGAACATGCCTGGCTCTATGGGTGGGGGGGGGGGGGGGCTCCTTTATACCAACTGCAATACTTTTGTGTCTCACAGGGAGTGCCAGGTCAGAAGTTTTAGTGATTCTGGTGAGTGTGTGTATGTGTATGTATCCCTCCATCTGTTTGTTTGTTTCTTTATTTCTTTGTTGAAAAAGCTTCTGTAAAAAGCCAAATTTGCCCCTCGGGACAAATAAAGTTCTATCCATGCAAACCATTCACCCCACTGGAATTTTGACATTTCCTTCTTATACAACATTGAATCCCAATGGATTTCCCTCTTTTGACACTGATCAACACAAAAAGACTCTTTAATGTTAAAATGAAAAGAGATCAGTGGTCGAAATTAATCACAAATATAAAACATGCCCAGAATTTGGTATAAATAAATGATATCCTCAGATTGATTCACAAGTGTCAGTGGTAAAGGCTGGTGGGGGGAGTGTAATGGCATAGGGTACTTTCTCATGGCATCCATTAATAAGGCCGGTTGATACCCCCCAGTCAACCCAATGATTATCTTTATTTAAAAAAATAACAATAAAAAAAAAACATGCAAAAAATTATCAGTAGAGTGTCAATGCAATTCTTTACTTCTAAACATCATAAAATAACCAAAGCGATAAAAATGAAAGAAGATTAAAAATGAAATGCAAAGAAACCCTTAGAAATTTCCATTTACACACAAATCTACTGAAAAAATAGACATTTAAGATGAAGGCTGATATTTAAACGGTACACGGTGAACTCTTAAGGGTTTCAATGAGTACATCCTGCGTATTCAATATTTTTGTAGGATGGCGTCCATTGCAGTAATTTAGTGCAGCTTCATTCTCAGTGTAGTTGGAATTGTAGATAAGGAAAACACTGGCTGGTTTATCTGACATTAGTTTCAATTTTTTCTTTTGTGATGTTCCATAAATTTCATTTACTGAGTTCTTTTTAAAATGATTACCGGTCTTCTTGAAAGTAAAAATAATTAAAACGGTTACCTTTTCACATTGGATGAGAGGCGTTCAAAGACATTGGGTGAGGTCGCTCTTTTAATGGCTGCTTTAACATCTCCTGAAGGCTCTATTATGTCAAAAAAAATAAAAGGAAAAGGAAAATTTCACTACATAATTTGAGACTGCTGCAATACAGCTAAAGGATTCCTCAGCAGACTTGAAAAAAATGTAACGTTACAGAATAGATCTTAAAAATATAATGGTGTCCTTCTAGGGCAGGGGTCTCCAACTCCAGTCCTGCAGAGCTACTGTGGCTGCAAGTTTTCATTCGAACTCTTTTCTTAATTAGTGACCAGTTTTTGCTGCTAATTAACTATTTACCTTTATTTTAATTGACTTTTCTTGAGACTCTGATCGCTGAATTGATTCTTTTTTCCTTAAACAGCACCTAAACATATATTTGATGTGAAGTGAGCCAACAGATGACCAATTAAGTTGAAGCCTCAAACTCCAACCAGCTTCACAGCAATGGCAACTCCAGACTCCAAAGGGCAAAAGCAACCTGAGGTGTCTTATGAAGCCATGAAACACACCTGAGTAACCACAAAGTACCCACCTGTGACACCAGTTGTGCCAAATATTATGGTGCCCTGAAATGGGAGGAACACAAAGAAAAAGTGCTGTCATTCTACATGGTGGAACTGAAAATGTATACAGATACCCTTAAATGAAAGACTTCAATGTGCACTTTAATCACAATCTCTGAATTCTTTGATTTGTAGCTTTAAACTGTGGAACAGAGGGAGTAATCAAGGAGATGTGTGCCTCTGAATGAAACATTATGGAGGGCACTCTATATATACACAGGAATGACACTTTACAGGACATAAATGGGAAAGGCAATATATAATAGATGCATAGAAAAGAAGGTCCGTGTAGAACACTGATATGAAAACCACTGTTTCAGACAGATAGATAGATATTAATTTTAGTGTAGTTGGCAGGATTAGACAGACAGATAGATAGACAGATAGATAGATAGATAGATAGATAGATAGATAGATAGATAGATAGATAGATAGATAGATAGATAGATAGATAATTAATGTTAGCGTAGTTGGCAGGATTAGACAGACAGACAGACAGACATGGAAGGTACTGATAGATAGATAGATAGATAGATAGATAGATAGATAGATAGATAGATAGATAGATAGGACAGACAGACAGACAGACAGACAGACAGACAGACAGACAGACAGACAGACATGGAAGGCACTATATAATAGATGAACTGAAAACAAAGTCAGTGTATTCGATTGACATGAAAACCACAATTTTTGATAAACTGATAGTTAGGCAGGAATGGCACTAAATAGGTAAGTAGATAGGTAGGAAAGGCACCATAATATAGATACACAGATAGAAAATACATCAATGTGAAAACCATACAAAAAGGTAGTAATGAAGGAGAGAATGAAGACCAAACTGAGTGCCATGATGAACAAAGCTGCACTAACATTGAGGACATTCAGCCAACAAATTACTCCGCATACCAGCGGCAATATCCCTGCATAGCACCTCACTGGGACTGGACTGCCAAGTTAGACGTTTCTTTCTTTTTAGTCATTCTCATGTATGTTCAGACCTACAGCAAGTGTGTGTATTTATTTATTTTAATAAGCCTTTGCCAAACAAAATTCTACCTGGAGAAAAACAATGTTCTATCTATGTTATAGTGCCTTTCAATCTATGTATCAGTCTATGATATAACGCCTTTCCTATTTGTCTATCTACGTGTCTATCTATTCGCTCATATTAGATTTACTTAATATACAGATAGATAATGGAGGCCATCTCGAGTCCCTCCAAGTCGTTATAGACCTGGCTTTGTGCAATGGGGCACAGAGAAGTGGGAGCAGATAAGTGACTTCTCCAATCTTTTTCCACATAGTTTCGAAGCACACATTTGTCTAAAATATCTTTGTCTGCTGTAGCAATAACAGGACCCTTCATTGGAGCAAAGAGGTTGAGCCCAAACTCTGCCATTATCGCTCCGCCGCCAACCTTTAAGGTAAGCACTATTCAGTCCAGAAGGCAGTGTTCTTCTGGCATCCACCAAGGCCAGACTGGTCCATCAGACTGCCAGAGAGTATAGTGTGATTCATCACTCCAGAGAACATGTTTCTACAGCTCTGCAGTGCACTGGTGGTGTGTACCACTAAAGCTGACAACTGGCATTGTGTATTGTTACCTTAGGCTTGTATGCAGCTGCTCAGCCATGGAAAGCCATTCCTGACACTCCAGATGCACAAATCTTATGCTGATGTTATTTCCAGAGGTAGTTTTGAACTCTGTTGTCAGTGATGCATGATTTTTACATGCTTCAGCACTTGGCATCCCCACTTTTATGAATCTGGGTGATCTACCACTTTGTGGTTGAGTTGTTGTTGCTCCTCAACGCTTCTTCTTCACAATAATAGCACTTACAGTTGACCGGGGCAGATCTATGAGAGCAGAAATTTCACCTACTAACTTGTGGCAAAGGTGTCATCCTGTAACAGTGCCATATTTAAAGTCACTGAACTCTTCACTACAGCCCATCCTACTGCCAATGAGATTGCATGGCTGAGTGCTGATGTGATGTACCTGTTAAAATTGAAACACCTGAACATCGATAATCTGGAGATGCGCCCACATACTTTTGGCCATATAGTGTATTGTACGCAGCATCACTGGCCCTTAATGCAGAATCGCCATGTAATAAGAATGTAAGTTTAATGTCACTGTGGATTTATAAAATAATTTCTTGTACAAAGCATTCATATGTACAGGCCAGGCCAAAAGGGGCTTTCAGCATTTAGAAGTGCTTAGCCAAGCATAGGACAAGATGGACTGAGACAGCTTGAGGAATGTGTAGTCAGCCTAAAGACAGGTGTATGCTATTTTGTCATCTGTTGTAAGTGACCTCGGGATCTTCTTTCCAACTTTGGAAATGGACTATTTGCCGACGTGAGGGCCTGCACGTGGAGGAAACCAGTATAAAAGGCTTGGACAGCAGCCAAACACTTCAAAGCCGATGGACGGATGGGTCATCCATCCTGAAAAGCCTTCCAGAGCAGCGACGAAAGATGGCAGGCTGTATAGATCAAGATCCCACCTTGGTATTGTCTTTGCCATAGGCTTCCCGTCTGTAATGCCGCGTAAATCGTCAGTAAAGAAAGCCAAGTTATTTTCTCTTATGTGATTTTTACTGCCGTATCAATATGGGAGAGGTAGCGCCTTTTAATATCGTATCTATATAGTTTTCGGTTACTTAAAACGCCGCAATTACAAAAGAACTTATTCCAACTAGGGAGCTATATCGCCCCCTAAAGGAACACGCCACTTCTGGGAGACAGAGGTTGAAGATAGAAGTTTGCAAGAGAGGTACAGTGAGAGGTTGCCATGCTTTTTGGAGCTGAACTGGGGGTCCTTTGAGAAGCAGTTCCATTTTCCTTGAAGTTCGGTGAAGGATGTTAGTGGACGTCTGTGTCATTCCGTGTCAACATGCTACCCCCATCCTTTATGCGATGCATTCTTGCCCGATATATGATTACTTACACTTACAGCAGAGTCGGAGAATGAGATATTCAGAATATGGAGAGAGAGGGATCACACACACACACAAAAAGAGAATTATAATGATCTTTCCTTCAATAATTGCACAACAAGCTCAAGATATTTCACTCTCTGATAAAACGGCAGTTGTCTGCAGAGGCAATCGCAATGAGCTGTAATTGCGGAACAATTGTCACTCACTGGGAAAATAGTCCCAATTACAGACATTAACACGTCGAAGAATTAGCCTTCCTCTCAATAAATTACCCTTGAGCCCCTTTGTAAAGATGAATTATTATGCCAATTGGATGGTTAATAGAAGCAGCAAAAGAGTGATAAATTACTTCCAAATCAGATAAAATCAGGCGTGACATCATTTAATTAATTTCAAAGACTTTTTTTCTGTCCCAAGGAAACATAAAAAATATACAATTCCCCCGAGCCCACGGCTCTTTGCCAGTTCTTTCTTTTGTCTTTTTCTCTCTGCTTCTATCTGCCTCTCACAGATGTGGAGGTAGCACATGGGGCACATCGCACGACGAGCAAGGAGGACGTCAAAGGCAGCGTCACTTACCTGATTTGGGTCTCACAGGCCTGCTTTCCTTAAAGTCGGGTAGGTAGTGATCCATCTTTTGATTCAGTTTCAGTTGAAACCTTTCATCCTGGAAAAAATGAAGCCACGCTTAATAAAGGGTGTAATGGATGGCTGAAAGGCCTAGGTGGCAAATAGGCATGAAAAGAGGCAGGAGATTCCCTGATAAACAGGGATCTGGCCATCTGTAGAGTGGGTATGCTGGCATCCCAGCATGATTAGATGAAGGAACATTACCCGGCCGGGATGCCAGCTTGAAGGAAGGCCAGGGAAGCCGAATTGTTCAATCTACATGCTTCCCAAAACTGCTAGATTGCAGCAGTCTTGGAGTCAGGTACACCAGTAGACATCTGAAAGGCATGCTGGAAGTGGTAGTGCCATAGAGCAGCCCTGTTAGGATCCCCTGGGTACCACCAGGGGGGGAGGTATTAGGAGCTGTGCTCCTTGGTTATTGGGATTTTTGACTGACCCGGAAGTACATCCATCAGGCTATGCCCTGGCACTGGAAGTACTCCCAGGTCTAAGATAAAAGGAGCCGCTCGACTTCATCTAGGCGAGTGAGAGTCGGGTGGAAGGAGGACAAAGCTCACCTGGAGGTGTGGAGGAGAGGACAAAGAGAAACAAAGAGGAATTGTGTGTGTTGAAAGAAGCCTTGTTAAGGTATTATTGGTAACAAATGACTTGTTTGTTCCCCGGACTTATGTTTGTGTGGTGGTGTCTGAGGTTTTGGGTGCTGCAACGCCCCCTATGGGTCACAAGTGTTAACATTTCTCAGGTGCACTGCCTGGAATATCACCTTAAAAGATGAGCCGCATTTGGGGAGGTAGTTGGACACGGAACACATACTGACCAAAACCTCTCAATGCAGGGTGGTGAGAGGGGGGCGCTTATCCTGGCCACGTGTACAGTAATGTACAGTAAAAGGTTAAAGTCACAGCAGTACATGCAGGGAACTTAAACTCATTTGGATAAAAATTGGACATTTATTAAAAATAAATAATTGTCTACCGCATTTTGTGTTTCATACATTTTTGATTTAAACTAGACAGCAATACCCAAACTGACCTAAGGGTGCAGCAAAGAGCAGTTTCTATAGTTTGTGAAAAAGTAAGTACCCCCCTCTTTTAGTTCTAGGGCTAACATATAGTGCATTCACTTTCTTCACTTTTTATTGTGCTGTAGATTTAATTTTAAATGGATATAATAGACATGTTTGCCCTTCAATCTACATACAATAGCCCATAACGACAAAGTGAACACATTTTCAGACAGGATCGCAATACTTTTAAACAACAAAAACTGAAATCTCTCATTCCTCTAAGGACCCTTAATTCAGTACTTTGTACTTTTTAAATAGTATGCACATTTGAAAGAAAATTTCGGACCAAGAACAATATGCTAATATGTGAAAAGTTCATAAAAGTTTGACGTTAATGACATCACAGCACGTGATGATCTGAGCCACACACCCTAGATGCAACATGGCAAGTCACATGAATGAAACGCAAAATGTCGGCGCCAGAAGGAAAAACAAGTCATCTCAGTAAAGAAAAACAGAACGATAAATAATTCCAACCTTTTACCTTAATAGAAAATTGAGAAACTAACAGCTCATATACAGTTTTCTGACACTGATTAACTAAACTGAGGGAACATTTTAATTAAAACTTGTGCATGAATTACCTAAATCAAGGGAATATTTTAAATAAAACGTGCACGTGAATAGTAAATTGTTCCCATAATGTATACTTTTTTTTTTTTTTTTTTAATAACACATGCCATCTCTGGGGCTCGTATACTTTAATAAAATTATTTCAAGGAAATTTACAAAAAAAAAAAAAAAAAAAAAAGTACTTTGACATCACTCTCCAGGCGGCATCAGCTTATAAAGTTTGACGCTAATGACATCACAACGAGTGTCGATCTGAGCCACGCCCCTAGATGTGACTTGACAGGTCACGACAATGAACCACAAAATGGTGGCACCTGCAGGAGAAGCGACAGGTCATCTCAGTAAAGCAAAAATGTAACAAGTAATTCCAACCTTTTACCTTAATAGAAAATCGAGAAAATAATAATTTGTATGCATTCTCTGACACTAAAAATTTAATAAACCACAAAATATTGCCCAGAAAAATATTCAGAGTGAAAAAAATGAATGACTCATTACAGTGCTCATCTCTGTTTGCTGCTTTCTGATTAAGACTGGCGTCCTTCAGCATCTGCAATAAGATGCTGCAGATGTTCTATCAGACGGTTGTGGCGAGCGCCCTCTTCTACGCGGTGGTGTGCTGGGGAGGCAGCATAAAGAAGAGGGACGCCTCACGCCTGAACAAACTGGTGAGGAAGGCAGGCTCTATTGTAGGCACGGAGCTGGACAGTTTGACATCTGTGGCAGAGCAACGGGCGCTGAGCAGACTCCTGTCAATCATGGAGAATCCACTGCATCCACTGAACAGGATCATCTTCAGACAGAGGAGCAGCTTCAGCGACAGACTGCTGTCACCGTCCTGCTCCACTGACAGACTGAGGAGATCGTTCCTCACCCACACTATGTGACCCTTCAATTCCACCCGGAGGGGGTAAACGTTAAAATTATACAAAGCTATTGTCTGTCTGTATACCTGCATTGTTATCACTCTTTAATATTTTCTTTATCAGTATGCTGCTGCTGGAGTATATTAATCCCAAGGGGAAATTCACAAAGCATCTATCTATCTAATGCATGCTGGGTGGACTCCTCAGCTTCTCCTGGTAGATGTTCACTGAATGACAAAGACGAGACCACAATAAAGAGTTGGGGTATCACTCTGGTAACCCCATATAATCGAATGATTGGAAAACAAAAGGAAACACACAATTACAGAGATGTCTTCACAGATGCAAGTTCATAATACAACTGACTCAAGATCTTTGAAAATCAAGAAACTAATAGCTCATATGTATTGTCCGATAGTAAAAATTTAATAAACCATAAATTACAGCCCAGAAAAAATTTAATGTGAATAAAAAAAACGAATGACTCATGACAGTGCTCATCTCTGTTTGCTGCTTGTTGATTATAATGTGTCGGGTGGACTCCTCAGCTTCTCCTTGTAAATGTCCACTGTAAGACAACGAAAAGATAACGATAGAGTGTTGGGGTATCACTCTGGTAACCCCGTATAATGGAATGATTGCAAGACAAAAGGAAATGCACAATAATTGCAGAGACGACTTTTAAAGACGGCAGTTTATAATAAAACTGACAAAAGATGGCCGATCTGCCAGCTTTGGGTTCTTTTGGCAGGAAGAGGCGGGTCCAGGTGGACGGACACCAGAAGTGATGTCAGAGGTGGTACAGCTGTCAATCTTCCAGTCCACAGAGGGAGGTAAAGAAAAGGCCTCATCACACAGTGCCAAACCCTGGAGCGGCAAGGAATTACAAACTCAAGAGCCCTAAAGTAGTCTCCTATGCACGCACGCATGCCCGTGACGCCATGTTTGAGCACAGAAAGGGCATTATATAAATAAGACCGTTCAGTCTGAATATTTTACAGAGTTACTATAATCTTCTTTGCTCTTTTGATGATGTTCCCATTTCTGTTATTATCTAAATTTTGACACTCCCGTAATTTACCACGGCAGGCATTTAAAGTGCAAAATGAATTATTTGAACATGCAATCATCTCTCATTCACGCAGACGGCTAAAACACATAACCAGTTTTCTGAGTAAACGAGACGACGACGGCAGCTTTGTCCCTCGTTTTAGTAGAGCAGGTAAGTGATTTCTGTGACTTGAAACAGACTCGCTGCCGTCGTTTAATTGTACGCGATTAGCTTCGGGCCGCTCTGTTCTCTCCTGCCTTACAGGGATAATTGTCTGTGAAGTCGAGATGGGTTTTAATTCCGTAAAGGACGGGGCTCCGCCGCCATACAGATGTTTCGTCTCCTTCATACATGCAGAGGTGATCCTTTTCAAATTGAAAGCAAATGTTCTAAATTAAGAAGATTCAGACGCAAGACGAAAAAAAAAAAAAAGAGTACCGAGGGAACATTCTGGAACGATTACTTTCTCAGTGCTTTGAATTAATATTCCAGTATTTTTTACTTGTTTGAATGAGCTGTCATTGTGATATTCCTTTGGTCAACACAGATGACCCCCCTGCTCATTAGGCATCAGCAAATTGTAAGGGAGAAGAAAGAAACAGGCAGCCAAAGCCCGGCCACAATTACTTGTTGTCAGTTGGGTCGGAGGGCGCTTCAGGCTTCAGGCAGCTCCATTAACAGGACTCACTAATAGGAGCTCGCTTGCACTAATTAGAAAACAGAATGTAAAATATGAGAGCTGCAGGGAATGAACGCCTGCAAGACAGCAGACACAGTCGTGCCGACGGATGATCCGTCTCCCAGACTTCATTCCAGCCTTTCGGGTCTTATTAGGCTCACTTTACAGTATTATGTTTGCTTTGAGCTCGAAATTCAACATCAACAATATACAAAGAGGAAAATGGGGAATAAATAAAAATAAAAAAAACACTACTTTGACTGAACTTTCACAAACACCTTGCTTGAAATTTCTAGAATACAATAACGTACAGTACGCCTTCAGAAAGTAATCAGACGCCTTCATTTATTTACATATTATGGTGCAGACTCATGCTAAAATCACTTAATTTCGCCCCCCATCATTAACACTAGAATCCGTGAAGCCTACAAACAAACTCGAGGGCGATAAGCAACATTCAATATCCCAAGGATGGCAAAGTGAAAAACAGCATTTTATTAATTTTTGCAAATTTATCGAAAACTCGAGTATCCTGCACGGTGGCGCAGTGAGTAGCGCTGCTGCCTCGCAGTTGAGAGACCTGGGGACCTGGGTTCGCTTCCCGGGTCCTCCCTGTGTGGAGTTTGCATGTTCTCCCCGTGTCTGTGTGGGTTTCCTCCGGGCGCTCCGGTTTCCTCCCACAGTCCAAAGACATGCAGGTTAGGTGGATTGTCGATTCTAAATTGTCCCTAGTGTGTGCTTGGTGTGTGGCTGTGTTTGTGTGTGTCCTGCAGTGGGTTGTCACCCTGCCCGTGATTGGTTCCTGCCTTGTGCCCTGTGTTGGCTGGGATTGGCTCCTGCAGACCCCCGTGACCCTGTGTTCGGATTCAGCGGGTTGGAAAATGGATGGATGGATGAAGTATCCCACTGACACACAATACTTTGCTGAAGCCCCTATGGCAGCCATTCTGGAGTCTTCTCGTGTTTGACGGCGTCAAGCTTGACATCTGGCCTTGTGGGGATTTTCTGCCACTCTTCTCTGCAGAACTTCCAAAGCTCTATCAGGTTGGAAAGAGATGGTCAGTGGGCAGGCCTTCCTAGAAGAGTGTGATTAAATTTCAAGTTCAGGCTTGGGTTGGGCCACTCAAGGATGTTCACAGAGTTGTCCCTAAGCCACTGCTGTCTTGTCTTTGCTTTGTCCTGTTGTTAGGCGAAGTTTCGGCCCACAGCCCTCTGGAGCAGATTTTCAATAAAAGATATCTCAGTCACTTATTCTGTTCAGGCGGTCCCCAACCCCACAGAACTGTGTTAGCTTCAACACTGAAATGGTATTGCACAGTTGATGAATGGTTTCCTCCAGACTTGACACTTAGAATTGAGGCCACAAACAGTTCAATTTTGATTTCATCAGGCCAGAGAATCTGGTTTCTCATACTCTGAGAATCCTTTAGTTACCTTTTTTCCCCCCAAACGTCAAGCAAACTTCCATGTGTCACCTGGTAGCTCAGCCACCAACACCAGATCAGTGGTGTATTGAAATGGTGGTAAGCCCTTCTAAGAGTTTCTCCCATCTCCACACCTGTGCTCTGGAGCTCAGCCAGAGTGACAACCAAGTTCTTGTTCACCTCATCTTACAATAGCCCTTCTCCCATAATTACTCTGTCTGGCCAGGAAGGAAGCTCTAGAAAGAGTTGTGATTGTTTCACTCTTCTTCCATTTAAGAATTATGCAGGTTACTGCGCTCCTGGGTGATCTTCAGCATTGCTTGTATTTTTTTGTAGCCTTCTTCAGATCCGTGCCTCAACATAATCCTGTCTCTAAGCTTGAGAGGCAATTCTTTCCACCTCACGGCTTACGTTTTAATTGACTGTGGGACCTTCTTTAGACGGGTGTGTGCCAATCAAATGAATTGACAACAGGTGAACCCCAAACAAAGCGGGTGTGGAAACAATTAAAAACCCCCAATGAAGGTTCAAGAATGCACCAAACGAACAAGGGAGACATAGAAAATTTACAAATATGATATCCAATATAACACAAGGAGACAAGTGAAGAAGGCCACCAAGAGACCTAGGAGAACACTGAAGTGAGATGGAACACTGGCTAAAACTGGAGAGACTGTGAAGACAACAACTGTGCTCTGGTAAGTAAGTCTGTGGGAGAGGGGGCAAATGAAAAAAACTTCACAGGACATCTTGGCAGAAATCACAAGTGCAGAGCTTGCTCAGGAATGGTAGCAGGCAGGTGAGGTGAAGACTTTTGGAGGATGGCCTGGTAGGTGTTAAAAAGTGCAGCAAAGAAAAACATCAGGGACAGACTGATATTCTGCAAAAGGTACTAGGATTGCACTGCTGGGGTCAAGACATTTTCTCTGATGAATCCCCTTTCCGATACTTTGGGTCATCCGGAATAAAAGAAAAGGGGAGCGTTACCATCAGTCCAGTGTCATGCCAACAGTAAAGCATCCTGAGATCATTCATGTCACGTGGGGTTGCTTCTCAGCCAAGGCAGTGGGATAACTCACAATTGTGCCTAAGAACACAGCCATGAGTAAAGAATGGGACCAAAACATCCTCCGAGAGCAACTTCTCCCAACCATCAAAGACCAGTTTGGTGACCAACATGATGGACCGGGCCATAAGGAAAAAAGTGAGAACTAAGTGGCTCAGGGAACAAAACATTGAAATTTTGGGTCCATGGCCAGGAAACTCCCCAGACCTTAAACCCATTGAGAACTTGTGGTCAATCCTCAAGAGGTGGGCGGACAAACAAAAATCCACAAATTCTGACAAACTCCAAGCATTGATGATGCCAGAATGGGCTGCCATCAGTTAGGATTTGGCCCAGAAGTTGATTGACGGCAGAACAAAGAACATCAGAACACTCTAGATGAGAATAGAGAATCCTGCCGTCTACCGCACAACTTGGTCACTTATTCCATGTGTCTGTGGTTCTCTGTGTGAAAAAAAAACCTCCTAATGTCTGTGCAAAATTTTACCCTTAACAAGTTTCCAACTGTATCCTCGTTTTATTGTTGAATTGATTTGAAAGTCATAGTCTCGATCAACTGGACTAATTCCTTTCATAATTTTAAACAATTCAGGTCAGGTCTCCTCTTAATCTTCGTTTGCTTAAACTGTAAAGGCTCAGCTCTTTTAATAGCTTCCTCATAACTCATCCCCTGTAGCCCTGGAATCAGCCTAGTCGCTCCTCTCTGGGCTTCTTCTAGTGTTGCTATGTCCTGTTTGTAGACCAAAACTGCAAACTGTACTCCAGATGAGGCCTCACCAGTGCATTATAAGGTTTGAGCAGAACCTCCTGGGACTTGTACTCCACACATCAAGGCGCTATATAACCTAACATTCTGTTAGCTTTCTTCATGCCCGCTGAATATAGTCTGGATGTAGATAGTGACAAGTCCAGTCCAACTCCTAAACTTTTAAATCTTTCCTCCTAACTCATCATCTGTAGCCCTGGAATCATCCCAGTCGCTCTTCTCTTCACCTTTTCTAGTGCTGTTATGTCCTTTTTGTAGCCTGGAGACCAAAACTGCACTCAGTACTCCAGATGAGACCTCACCAGTGTGTTATAAAGGTTGAGCAGAACCTCCTTGGACTTGTTGGCTGTTCACTCACAATCAACCTGACACAGCTTCAGCAGTGTGGCAAAGATGACACATGGGGCAAAAAAGGTAGTGGTCACATGGGGTAGTAAAGCAGATAGATAAAAAGGGAACTGAGCGCACATACTCAAGACTGTCATGGCTGCAATGTACTAAATACTAAAATGCCAACAATTATTTTGTTTTTTCATAGTTGTAATTAACTTAGACCACTGATCTGTTGTGTTTTTTAAAATGTAATTATTTTATTTCAATAAAGTACAACACAAATAACTCCAAAATCAATCTAGAAAAAGCACCAGTGAATTTACTGATCTATTTTCAGTTTGACATTACAGAGTCAAGAGGTCCTTCTATGAAGCCTAAAGGGACACGACCATAACATTTTTAAAAGTTTTCCTCGTACAAGGGAAATTACTGCGTACTTGCGAGATATTAACTATGATAGAAACGGTCTGACAAGAAACAACATGGAGCCTGCCTGATGACTGGAGCTCATTCTGTTGAGACACAACCGTTGTCTTCAATTTCGCTGTAACCCTTCTGGAAACGCAAGCCTCAAGATCTCAAAAGCAGTTTCAAGTGTTCAGAAAATATGTGCCGATGTCGGGTTGCGAGTGTATAAATTATATCATTATAGGAAAGATCCAACTAAAAATTAAATTCATATCCCTGTCGACATTCTGATACACACAATAAAACTTTTTATTCTAATACGCAATAAAACATCTGCTGTTATGGAAGCAGGACAGATCTTTGAAAATACGCACGGGTATCCCAAAAACATTTGCTTGCACACACAAAAATACCTTGTAAGCATGAAAATGTTTCCCATACACATGCAAAAATATGTCATGAGCACATAAAACTTTCTTATGAATAAGTAAAAATATCTTGTGAGTATGAGATATTAGAATTTGTTTTTTTGGCCATGTCCCTTCAGGGGCTCCATAGTTTTCACTTTAACATTAAAGAGTCTTTTTCTGTCAATCGGTGTCAAAAATGGCTAATTAAATCCACTGTGATTCAATGTTACTCAACAATAAAATGTGACAACGTCCAGGAGGGGACTTTTTTTTTTTTTTTTTAAGACCCTATAAAATCTAACCATTTTACTAAACCCTTATACCATTAAAGGGTGTTGGCTGCTGGAATCCATCCCTACAACTTCAGGTACAAGGTGGAAAACAACTTCAAAAAGTACAGAAGCCCATCATGGGTAATGTGCACTTGCACACTAGCTTGACTTGTAATTGACAATGACTATCGTTCACTTGTTGTTGGGATGTGACAGGAAACGGGAGAATGAGCAAACACTACAGAGACAGTAATCTGGGAATTAAACCCTGGATTTTGGATCTGTGGAGCGGTAGCACTAAACGCACTGCCTATTTGGTATAAACAATGTGCTATTTTACTTAACTCCCTTGGCTTTAACCTCTCTCGAGCATCAGAATTCTGTGTAAAAACGGTTAAGCCCGAGTGTCTCTCTCATTCAGTGATAAGTCTGAATTAGGCTCTGAATAGTATTCTGCTGCCATCTAGTGGATAAAATAACATCATGCTTGTTCCTACTCTAAGGTTAATCTATCATTAAATCATATTAAATCGCATATTAATCAGATCACTAGGACAGCATTTTTTTCACTTAAGAAACATAGCAAAAGTTAGACCTCTTGTATCATTGAAAGATGCGGAGAAATTAGTTCACGCGTTTGTTTTCAGTCGACTAGATTACTGTAACGCACTCCTCTCAGGACTACCCAAAAAAGACATCAATCGTTTGCAACTAGTGCAGAATGCAGCTGCTAGAATCCTTACCAGGAAAAGAAAATCCGAGCACATTTCTCCAGTTTTGATGTCACTACACTGGTTACCTGTGTCATTCAGAATTGACTTTAAAATTCTGCTTATGGTTTATAAAGCCTTAAATAATCTCGCCCCATCTTATATATATCGGAATGTTTGACACCTTATATTCCAAATCGCAACCTCAGATCCTCAACTGAGTATCTCCTTAGAATTCCAAGAGCAAAACTTAAAAGAAGTGGTGAGGCGGGCGGCCTTCTCCTGTTATGCACCTAAAATCTGGAATAGCCTGCCAGTAGGAATTCGCCAGGCTAATACAGTGGAGCACTTTAAAAAAACTGCTGAAAACACATTACTTTAACATGGCCTTCTCATAAGTTCACTGTAATTTAAATCCTGATACTCTGTATATCCAATTCATTATAATAACTATTCAATCAAAATCTGTACTAACCCCTACACTATCTTCTGTTTCCTTTTCCGGTGTCTGCAAGCCACCACCATCTACTCAAAGCACCGTGATGTTCCAACAATGATGGATGGATTAAAAGCCAGAAGTCTGTATGACCATCACCATCAAGTGACTCCGTGAGAACCCTAACTACAAAGAGGACTATTTCATTTATGTTAGGTAGAATGCCCAGAGGGGACTGGGCGGTCTCGTGGCCTGGAACCCCTGCAGATTTTATTTTTTTCTCCAAACTTTCTGGAGTTTTTTTTTTGTTTTTTCTGTCCCCCCTGGCCATCGGACCTTACTCCTTTTTTATGTTAACTAATGTTGTCTTATTTTAATTTCTTATTTTGTCCTGTATTTTTCTTTTCTTCATTATGTAAAGCACTTTGAGCTACGTTTTGTATGAAAATGTGCTATAGAAATAAATGTTGTTGTATCAATATTTATAAGTGGGGCGGGGCCTTCAATTAAAACACACAATTGGTTGTATATGAAAACCTGTAAAGCCAGTTTTAGAACAAACTGAAACCAAACCATTAGTTGAATCAAGAGAGAGTGATGACAATGTGCACTGGTCATCAGATGTTGACATGGATAGCGAAACTAATGCATATGACACTGTATGACCAAAAGGAAAAATAATTGAGATTGAGAGGAAGGACTAGAAAGACTCCAGCACCCCACTAAGTACTGTTCACAAAGCAATAACAGTCAATGTTCATGTCAGGGGAACGCCTGGCACTGTGGTAGCCTACAAGAAGACAAGGGGCACGTCGATCATGTGAGTCAGGCGCTGACATTCTATCTTATGTGCAAGTAATAGAAAAAATGAATCTACTGTGCCGATTGTGATAGTTTCAAAACATGTCACATGAAGGGCACGTATTAACATCTCCATCAGTATAGTAGTGGTCAATGGCCATGCTTCTCCTACTTGACTGTTTAGCATTTACATGTTTCTGTTACACGTTATAACATTTTTAGCTAATTTTTCCAGGGGTAAACATTACGCCAAAGAGGATAATCTCTACCTAACCAGAGCAGGTCATAGAGATGGTTATACTCTCAAACCGTAGAATGGAAGGTGAAGTGCTGTGCTCAGCAGTTCATCATCTTATATGAATTTGAAAATCTGCGGACATTCACAATCACACCACAGTTATCAGCAGAGGGACGCAGATATCACAGCTGGGTTGCTTTTTTCGGTTTTATTAAGAAGGATTGGTTTTGTTGGAACATAAATGCAAACACGCCAATCAATATGTCATTAAGTGCTTTGCAATTTATCTTTACAATTTTCACGAAACACAAAGCAGCATGAACATGGCCACTCCTGGCTATATTTCAGCACACCCTGCACATTACATTTCCAATACATAAGATTTACAGTAACACGTTATTTTATCTGAAGGAGACCCACAAGACAAATCAACCTGTCTAGGCTGAATATTTGAAACTACAAAATGGTGAGGTTTGACACTTCGTAGATATTCATTCAGTGTGTGACTGTTCTTTTTAATGAAGGGATGGGGGTGTCGTTGATTGAGCTATTTCGATCCAAATCTTAACTATTTTTAATACCACACACAACAGGGCTTCACAGTAGTGCACTGGTTAGCGTTGCTGCTTCACAGATCTTGAGCACCATTTCCAGTTAATCCCAGTACAGAGTTTGCATGTTCTCCTGTGGGTTTTTCCTTTCGGTACTCCAGTCCCAAAGATTTGTAGACAGTAGTATTGTCACATATAGAGTGTACAAATGATTATGCCTGAACCCAATAATCCAATATTAGCATTGCTAGGAGGAAAGCTACAACACATTAGAACATTACAAAACTCATGATGAGAAAAGGCCATCTAGCCCAACAGTCTCAACCATCCTAGTCACAAAGGTTGTCCAAAATAACATCAAATTGAGATCTGAAGCTCCCTATTGTCCTGCTCTCCACCTCACTACTTAGTCATTTATTCCATGTGTCTGTGGTTCTTTGCATGAAAAAAACTTTCTATTGTCTGTGCGAAATCTGCTCTTAATAAGTGTCTAACTATGTCCCACTGTTCTTGTAGAACTTATTTTAAAGTCAAAGGTGGGATCCACTATACCAATTCCTTTCATAATTTTGAATACTTCACTCATGTCATCTCTAAATCTCCATTCAGCGCCTCAAA